>NC_082382.1:4442637-4460137 GCF_031168955.1 Gadus macrocephalus | reverse complement strand
AGTTACAGGTACAAACAGACTGTTCCTAGCATCACCAGCGATAGAAACACACTGTTCCTGAAGGCTTTGTGGTGTTCCCTTGCCTGGAGTTGTAACCATCAGCCCTTCCCAGAGGTTTCCTTAGTTACAACCTCAGTCTCTACAATGCTACACCTTGCCAAACGTAGACATTAACGGTGTATGTCCCCCTTCCCCGTCACATAATATCAAACAAACAAAGATATCATCTCAGTCTAGGAGACAGATGTACCCTTGCATAAAACACAGACAGAAAACCTTGTACTGGACTTGTTGAACCAGGCTTCGTAGCAATCCGGTAGCCATTCTGTGTTTTCACAAGGGCTACTACATCAGTAACATGCAACCTTTCAATTTATGCAGTGGTTTCTCTGGGGGAATACCACAAACGTACTGTGTTTCCTCCCGTAAGAGTAGGTGTGAAATAATGCCATGGCTCTCCATTATCTTCATTCAAGTGTCCTTTTTAAGGTACACACATAGGAGCAGAGGGAAGAGATTGTGTGAACCTAAGAGAACTCCCAGTAGAACAATGGTTTGCTTTATTGGGCAGGTCCAGACTGGCTTTTGAAGCTTGAGCCACTTAAATACACACACACACACACACACACACACACACACACACACACACACACACACACACACACACACACACACACACACACACACACACACACACACACACACACACACACACACACACACACACACACACACACACACACACACAGAGACGCTGCTGTGAGGAGGAAGTAACCCATCTGTCAACTCAATCAGTCATAAACAGAGAGAGAAGGAGAGAGAGAGAGAGAGAGAGAGAGAGAGAGAGAGAGAGAGAGAGAGAGAGAGAGAGAGAGAGAGAGAGAGAGAGAGAGAGAGAGAGAGAGAATAGTAGATTGGTATTTGAGCTGTGTAACTTGTCCCTCCTTTAGGTCCCAGTGTACACACATGACTGACACAACTTCCAAAGGATATTATCAAATGGGAGCAGAGGAGACCTGCACTGGAATGGAAGGTGGGTAAATGGGAAAGCTGGTATGGCGTTCTTCAAAACTATAGCTCACCTATCTATTTGTCTACCTGTCTGCTGTCTGTCTTTCTGTCCAGATGGCTGACTAGTTTATTCCTGTCTGTTCTGTTACATCTGGTTTCAGAGCAAATGTTATATCAATCAATCTATTTACTAAATGGTCATATACACAAATTGCTGGCCACAATTTATCTGACCTATAACCCCGTCTCCTCTCTGACCTATAACCCCCTCCTCCTCTCTGACCTATAACCCCACCTCCTCTCTGACCTATAACCCCACCTCCTCTCTGACCTTTAACCCCCACCTCCTCTCTGACCTTTAACCCCGTCTCCTCTCTGACCTTTAACCCCACCTCCTCTCTGACCTATAACCCCACCTCCTCTCTGACCTTTAACCCCGTCTCCTCTCTGACCTTTAACCCCACCTCCTCTCTGACCTATAACCCCCACCTCCTCTCTGACCTATAACCCCACCTCCTCTCTGACCTTTAACCCCACCTCCTCTCTGACCTATAACCCCACATCCTCTCTGACCTTTAACCCCCACCTCCTCTCTGACCTATAACCCCACCTCCTCTCTGACCTATAACCCCACCTCCTCTCTGACCTATAACCCTGTCTCATCTCTGACCTATAACCCCACCTCCTCTCTGACCTTTAACCCCACCTCCTCTCTGACCTTTAACCCCACCTCCTCTCTGACCTATAACCCCACATCCTCTCTGACCTTTAACCCCCACCTCCTCTCTGACCTATAACCCCACCTCCTCTCTGACCTATAACCCCACCTCCTCTCTGACCTATAACCCTGTCTCATCTCTGACCTATAACCCCACCTCCTCTTTCTCCTCCCCTCCAGCTGCCGAGGGCCTCCAGCGGGCAGTGGAGGGGAGGGCAGCCTCGGATGAGGAGGAGGAGGACCGGGAGCAGGGCATTAAGGAGGGGAGGGTGGAGGATGCTGGCCGCTGTTGTCTGGTGGAGATGAAGAAGTTCATCAATAGGCCGCACACCTGTGGCCAAGGGTGAGTCTCCACAGGCTACACACGCACACGTGCACGCACAAACACACGCATGAACTCACGCACATACCCACACTAAAGCACACTAAAGCACACACACTAAAGAACACTAAAGCACACTAAAGCACACACACACACACACACACACACACACACACACACACACACACACACACACACACACACACACTAAAGCACACTAAAGCACATTAAAGCAACATATGACAGCGATCCTCTCCTTTTCTCTGTAGATGTCAGAATCCCGTCATGAGGACCCTGCTGTCCCAGGAACCCCTCCAACACCAGAAGCCCTCCAGATCCTCCAGCAAGGACAGGGGGCGTGGTGGGGCGGGACAAGCCCAGCCAGAAGAGGTGGGACCAGAGATTGGGGCCGACAACACATGGAGAGAGGGTTGGAGCAAAGACATTAGTCACAGCAGGACGTTCAGTAGTTAGGTGTAATAGTTGTATGTATTGGGGTGTAGTCGTGGGTTTACTCAGGTCCAGGTCCTTTGGCATGGACCCTAACCCTTTATCAACGCGTAGAGTACATGGATGGGTCGATGGATTGATGGATGGATGAATAAGTGGGTGGATGGGTGGATGGGTGGACAGAGAGATGGATAGAGGGATGGATGGATAGTTGTGTTGACAGATAGAGAGATGGATAGGTAAGTGGGTGGATGGGAGGATCAGTTCTCGGGGACGGTCCGATTATTGGCCCCAGATGTGATCTTCATGCCTTGTTGTTGACCAGGGGCCGACAGGTGAGGAGGCCTCGGGGCCCGGGGCCCCCCTGCAGGTGCTAGATCGGTCCCAGGTGGCCCTGCTAGAGGAGAAGGTAGCTGACGCGCTCGCCCTGCTACTGCAGCTACGCAAAAAGGTACGGCGTTTCTTTCTCTGGAATTAAAGGGGTGTTATCAGGATTTTAAACTCCTCCCTTTGCTTTAGACTTTTTAATAACGTATGTATATATGTTTTACGTCTGCAAAGCTAGACAAATCTAAGTCCGAGGGGGAGGGGGGAGCCAGGGGGAGTATTTGCGCCCGCCGAGAACGCTCCTCAATAAGTGCGTGAAACATTGTTTGCCCTCAAACATTTCTTCCCCCACAGTGTGGCATCAGACTGTGCAGTGGGCGGTACTGAAGTGCAGAAGTCCCCCCCCCCCGGCTAATCGCAATGTTTACAACTTCTCAGGGGGATGAATTTGCCGACGCACGCGCAAAGCGTGTGAGCAATCGCAACAGAGCTAGCGGTTTTACAGAAATTTACAATGTGAGAATAATAAGGGGCATTTCTAACATACAGGTCTGTAACCCTATTCTAGTAGTACCCCCAAATGCATTTATTAACCATAAATAACTATGATAGGGGATCTCTAACAGCATCACATACGACCACAAGGTAGCTACGATGATAGAAGAACCACCAATATAACAGCATACATACGGACCCTAACCCTAACCCCAACATCTTTATTAAAAATAATGATGAAAATAATAATAATAATAACAAAGTATTTTTCAAATAATGTGTCTTAATTTATGTTGTTCGATGTTCAATCATATAAATCAGAAACAGTAGACATTTGATCAGTATAGAGTAAAACAAATGTCATGTATGTCATATGTGCCAGGATATGCCATTGTTTTAAAAGTCCTCCAGTATGACTGTGGCAGGCTCTCCTACCTAGAGCCACCTTAAGGAGCTTCGCTGCTTGGTGGGATGAGAGGGATTGTGACCATAAACTATTTTACATCTTAAAGAGCCATTGTACTAAAATGCTATTTTTTTTTTGTTTCAAACATGATCATTTGTCATATATGATCGTAAATATTGTAACCTTCTCCATGTTATCACTTTTACGGAAATAAGTCCCTCATTTATAGAAGGGTTTAACCCTATGTTCCTGCCATTCTCCACAAAACACGATGTGAACGTTCCATTCTGCTGCGGAGGCATGTGGCGTTCTTTAGTGTTCCTCACAGACTACTTTTCCCGAGGTCGGCTGACGTCACGAACAAGGGGCACCGCACCAGCAGCGCGGTGTGTGTGGACAATACACATGTGGAGCTCTGTCTGGGCGGCGTGTGTGTGGAGCTCTGTCGGGGCGGTGTGCGTGGAGCTCTGTCTGGGCGGCGTGTGTGGAAATCTGTCTGGGCGGTGTGTGTGGACGTGTGGAGCTCTGTCTGGGCGGCGGTTGACTGCGATGTCTGCGAGAAAGATGGGTTTTATGAACGCATATATATAGTAGTATAACGACACGGTGGGGATGGTAAAGCGCTGTCTAAGCAGCAATGTTGCTTATTATAATGGTCATAACAGTTACACAACGATACTAAAAAAGTATCATAAAGTTAACGTTGGTCGTATCCATGGGGATAGAGAGCCCCCCTCTTTCCTACAACTCTCAGCCCAAACACTTTATTTTAATGACATAGTGTCTGAATTCCATGTGAATCAGTGGGCTCAGCGGCTCTCTAAGTCCGACCCCGATGTGGATCTCTCTCCAGAACATTTCCAGCAGGGCTGTGGGGAAGACCTCCGGGGAGGAGCTGTGCAGCAGAAGCAGGCATGGTAGGTTCTTTACTCAAATAATGTTTCGGAAGATGGTTGTCCACTGAATGTGCATGAATTCATTTAATGTTACATCAAAATGGTATATGTTTTAGTGGTGATTGTGGCAGTCCCATTTAGAACCCCATATGTTTGGCGAGCATTCATTGGGGAAGCGATTCGGGAGTGAAACGTACGTGTAGGCCTTTCTAAACCTTGGTTTGGATCCTCTTATTCCTGCTTTCTGCTCTATAATATGTCCATGTTTCTGCTACACTAAGACCCCGCCCAGATGATCCAAGTGGCGGACGCGCTCTGTGCCCAGCTCCAGCTCTCGACCAATGAGATCGCGCAACGTGAGGATGGTTGCCATGTAGCCAATGAGGAGGGCGGTGGAGGAGGCGTGGCTACGTTTGGGACGCACACCAAACAGTCCTCTAGCTGCCAAAGCAATAGCAGGGGCATCAACACGCTAGTCATCTCCTGTTAGCGGCACACACAAACACTGTTTAGGTAGGCCTACATCTGTTTAAAACTGGTAACTGTTTTTAACATTACTACTTTTTATTTCATCCCTGCACTCAACGTTGACGGCAAATCATCTGAGTGTAAAGTGATGATAGATAATAGCTCATGTTAAACCATTTGCAGAGTTATATTATTACTTTATTATTCTATTTTGTGTATAGATTAGCTTTACTGGAGGAAGATCAGGCACCCCTGACTACTTATTTTATCTTACCTCTAAAAGCCACACGTGTCCTTATTCTGAATTATTCGGAACTCTATAAGCCTCTACTTTATAAGCATATTTTTCCATGCCAGGGCTATGAGACTGTACGTGGATGTACGAGGATCATGTAGTCATCTAGTAAATGTCTTAATTTATGTTTTGTTTATTTTAAAGTTTTTTTTATATGATATATATATTTTTATTTACCAGATCACCAAAGCTATTGTAATGTATTAAATGATGTATCCTATTTCCTTTAAAAGATTAACCCTGAATACATTGACTAAAATTGTTCTAATTAAAACTATAAAATCTAAGTGAACTTTGTTTTTTCAGTTAATTTTGTGTCTCTGCTTTATTTTAGTGTTTCGATTTCGATATTTAGTGTTAACATTAAATAGGGGCAATTCTATGTTCTCAGATACCAATGAAGACACAAGGCCATGGTATGAAATAATAAAAGTCCTTTATTCCAGCAATTCACCAAGTCTTGCAGGGGCCGAGAGAGCAAGCCTTCTGGAGAGGCTTGACAATGCAGTCCAGAAGCAACACATGAACCTCTGCCTGAGTATGCATACACTTTTTTTTTGCTATTATAATATATTAGAAGTTTGTTATGGGACATTTTTAGAACAGAAGGCCAGTGATATTGTGTCGGTAATCTATATGGCTACCTGTACTTGGCACGTAGTTCCGTGGGTTGGATTTAGGTATAGAAATGGATCCTTTGGGCTATACACAACACACTAATTGTGCTCAAAATCATTGGTTAACAATAAGTTTAATGGTTTTAGATTTTATAGAGTTAGATAAGACAGTTTGGTCTCCCATGATTCTCAGCTATTTAGCCTTATAAACCCAAATATAAAGTGATAATTACAACATCATAATCAATCTACTGCACACCTGTTAATGATAAAAGTGAATTAGAGAGACACACCTCTGTGGTGCGCATGGCTCCTGATTGGTTCACTTTAGATTAAGCCCGCCCTGATACATCTGAACATAGGTTCCCAATGCAAGACAAGGGTGTGTTTGTGGGGCTATTTATCCAACTACTGATCAATTGAGGCTAGCTACAAAGTTTTGACTGGCCCATTGCAAAAAAGAGGGAAAACATTATTACATAAAAACTGTGACATAGAGCTGTGCCAAATGAAATGATAAAATAAACAACTTATTTATAGAATAAATATAGTATGTACAATTTTCTTTGTGTGCATCTAAAAATAAATAGACAAAACTTGCCCCACAGAAGTATTCACAACTTTCCATTGAAAACAAGGCAGGGTGCTAGTACAAGGTTGTAAAATAGAGGTGAGAGGATACAGATCTCAGACTTTCTGAACACAGGTTTATAAAGGTCTGGTTTCTATCGGCGCCTGGCTCTTTGATAGCACAATCCACATGGAAGAACGTCAGTGACTTAGTTCACAGTGATGCCCCCTGGCGCCCGTTTCTATATTACAGTACTCTGAACGGGAGTAGCGTTTTACAAGTTGTTTTACTTTGCGGTAGATGTTTTCCTATGTTCTTTACACGAAGCAATTAACAGAACAACAAAAATGAAATAAAAGTAACAAAGAAATTAAAAAGGTTGCAAAAGCCTCCAGAATTGACTCACAATACAGAATTGGCAAACACTAATTTATAAAATCAAAAAGAAAGAATAACAAAAGGACAGGATTCTTCAAGGTTTTGCACATCCATGGTATGTACCCTGCATATGCTATTTTTTGTGGACCCTCAAAACAACACATATTTCTGAAAAGATGTGGATAGGTCAAGCATTACATGCAGGATTTGACCTAAACAAAGAGATTTCTCTCTGGTCACATGTACTCGGTACAGTCGCTCTGGCACTCGTGCTTTATTTTTCTTTCCAAGTATCTTTGTTCTGCCTGACTGCTATGCCTTACAGAGGGCAAGACACTGTTTATCAATCCCACAACGCCTTCCAGCCATATGGAAACTGTGTATATATGTGTGTGTGTGTGTGTGTGTGTGTGTGTGTGTGTGTGTGTGTGTGTGTGTGTGTGTGTGTGTGTGTGTGTGTGTGTGTGTGTGTGTGTGTGTGTGTGTGTGTGTGTCCGTGTGTGTCCGTGTGTGTGTGAGAGAGAGAATCTGTGAATGTTTCTGTTGTTTTAGAAAAAAGGCAACTTGGAAGTATGTAGCTTGTATCCTGGGTGAGCTGGTTACAACGAGGGTTTCCAGAAACGAGTGGTTTGTCGCGGCTTGTGGAACAGTGTGCCCAGGAAGGTCTCATCTCGCCGTTCAGGAACAACAACAATTAGAACATTCTGGCAGGCAAACCTTCAAGCCTTGAACAAGTGTAAAAGACAATAGCAGACATGCAAATGAAAGCTTCAGGGGAAAGAGTAGGCCGACTAAAGGGACCCCACATGGTTAGATAATAAGGTGGCCACCTTGGTTCAGTGAAAATCATGAAGGACAAATTAAATTGAAGTTGGTATTTAACAGATCAAAAGGTCAGATTTAATGAAGATACATTTATCTATAAAACATCTGATTAGGTTCACTTTAATTTGGCTCGAAGTGGCTAACCGACATCGATCGTACAGGCCAATTCAAATGATTTAATTCACATGAAACACAAAAAGGTCCTTACATTCCCAGAAATTACCCGTGGTCCAGAGTGGAATACATTGGCGTATAGGACAGGAGAAATGTTTCAAAGTAAAGCGCGACCAAAACACGAACTGATGGCAGCCCTATATGCAACGTATCAAGGGTAAGGGTAGGAGGGTTAAGACACTTCTAAAGGGGAGGCCCACACTCACCATCTTGATTCTAAGGCCAACGTGACTCCCGGTTTTAAGGCCAAAGTGTGAAAGAGATTAAATCGTTATAAAGACGATACAATAGCGGGAGAAAGCTCTGGCATAGCCCTATATACTAAATTACAATAACTAAAATTATTACAATATATTTCAAATTTGTATTTTCTATAGATAAAAGAAGCACTTAGTGATTAAGCATTCTACGCTTGTCTGTGCGTGTATTTTAACATCTGTCAGTTGCGCTGTCAAATTATACATAGTTTTTTCAAGTGTTAAAAGTTTATCTCATCTTTACAAACAGTGCCATCATCCCCATTGAAAATAATGAGGACTGGCTTCTGGAAACAAAACAGACAGTGATTCATATCAAATTATCAACAACTAGAATAATCATTGTCAAAATAAAGTAGAATAAGGAGAACATACAGTCGGTAGACTCTGGTGTTTAGTCGTGTAAGGGGCCGCAGAGCTGCAGTCAGTGTCTAAGTCTGGACGGTTTGGCTGGGTTGAGATGCCTTCATACACAATGCTTCCCCTGGTTAAAAATATGCTCCCACATATATATGCAAGGGATAATGGTGTCGATTATCAGGAATTAATGCTCGACGGGGGGGCGTGAACCGTCCGACGCGCAGCGGAGGACGGTTGCCTCCACGAAGTCCATTAATTGCTGATAATGGACCCCTCGAAGGGCATTATCCCGCTTATACCAAGGTCACTTGCCAAAGTAAATAAATTAAGACCATTCATTTATATTTTCATGCGTTTTACAATCCAAATATAAAGTTTTTCACAAGCCCTAACTTTGTTTCCCTGGTAATGCCTGAGGGTTTGACTAATTCCTGGAACAAACATTACCCTCCCGTAAGGTTCTTATGCAACAGATCGTTGTTCACTCCTCCAGTAAATAGGACCTTAGCTACGACTTGGCAACGGGAGGTATTCTAGTCCGCTCAGCTATGAGCCAGAGAGCTAACGTTATGCGTTGTACTACATTTCGAAATTCGTCCCAGCCTTTATACCACAGACACTCTAGGGTCTATAGCATATAACCGCCTTGTCTGATTACAGTTTAATTATTTTTTTACAATTTACCAGCTCTCGTTAGGAGGCTGAACAGACAATTTGACTGGAACTACTTAGCAGGTGTCCGTATATCAGGAGTTAATGCACACCCTGCAGCCAATCAGAATCGAGCATTCCCCCAGACCGTGGTATAAGTATATATATATATATATATATATATATATATATATATATATATATATATATATATATATGTATATGTTGTATTTTCCTTCACACATTGAGAAGTAGGAATGATTTCTCAAGATGACGTCCATTGCTAAAGATTCTGCTGAGATGAGAAGCTTGGTTGAGGTCAGCCCATACGTATGTGCTCTCCACATCATGTTTCAGGCTGATCGGGAAGGGTCTGTCACTATGCAAGCTTGGGTGGTTGTTTGGATGTGCTTGTCTGTGTGTGTGTGTGTGTGTGTGTGTGTGTGTGTGTGTGTTTCTGCCTGTCTACGTGTGAATTTTTTGATAGGTGTGTATATTCTGATATCGGGGTATCAATTGTACTGATATGTATTTGTGTGCCTTGCACATAAGCCTGTGTGCTCACGAGTGTGTGTGTGTGTGTGTGTGTGTGTGTGTGTGTGTGTGTGTGTCGCCGGTCTGAATGTTGTTTTGGGTCAATGCCTGATGGTTAACATGAGCGCGTTGCCATGGCGAACATGAGCGCGTTGCCATGGCGACGGTCGTGGTTCAGTCACCCACGTCCGTGTCTCGGTCCCCGATGAGCCAAAGCACGTGGAAGCAGAGCGCCAGGAAGCCCGTGCCCAGCAGGTCTCCCAGGGCCGTCAGGTAGGGGATGGAGAAGTTGTCTGGGTCCATGCCCCGCCCCCACATCCAGTGCACCATCCAGTCGGCCAGGTACAGCAGGATCAGCACCTGGGGCGGCGGGAGGAAGTGCTTTAAACCCCGCCTCCATCAAAACAAACCCCGCCTCCATCAAAACAAGTCCCCCCTCCATCAAAACAAGCCCCCCCTCCATCAAAACAAACGCCGCCTCCATGAGGACAACACAGAACTCCCAGGTCAAGGGTCCCGTCATGGAGAAAAATATGAAATCCATTAACAATGCATGCCAAAGTGTGTTTTCATTCTTCATTTGGATTTAATTTGGACTTTTTTCTATGTACTTATTTTACTTTTTGTCACTATCTGTAGGCCTACATATCTGTTGGTTCTCACGTTACCTTTTTGTCTGTTGGAGGACTCAACTGACCTTCCCTGTTTAAACAACGGTTTAGGATACGTTTTATATGTTTTACCGGTGTGCTCTTTTAAATACCAGCCCTTCCGCATCAGTCTGCTGCCCTCTAGAGCAGTGGTTCCCAACCGCTTCTGTCTGGCGTTGGCCCCTTGACCCATTCTGACAGGCCACATGCATGCGTATTGATGATTCTTCTAAATTGACATTTATTGAATTCATTTGAGATTGCACTTATTTTTTCATGTTTCATACATTTCATATTGCGACTCACCCAGTCCAGTTTCAACTCCTTTACTTAGTAACTTGAGTTAATGTGTGGCCCCATAAGCTTTGATAGTTCTGGGGGTAGTGTGTATACTGTTACCAGGCTGTTCCACACATTCTGCTCTTCTGCTTGGGTTTGATGTGAGTCAAAGCTGAGAAGGTCACTTCAAACATATAAGTAGATCCGAAGGGCAAAAGTTCATCCAATGCATGATTTTCTACCCCGGGTATCTAAATATTCCACTATAAGAGATTTTGCTGCATTTTTGCAGGAGGTTTGCAGGCTTGCTGCTGCTTTCATTCACACTGAATGGGTTCCTCATCCCAGCCATTGAACCCAAAGTGTACTAAAAAAGTAGCACAAAGTTTGCGTGCATCGTAACCAGGGGGATAACACGCCCCCCTCTTCCCTAAAACAGCTTCAGATTAAAAAAATTATCTGTTTTATCAAGAATCCCTGCATGTGAGGTGCTCTGATGCCACTGTTGATGGGCTTTCTTCATTCAATCATTTGTAAGGATTTCGCCACAGAGAGAACACTGTGGCTGTGGGGGGTCCTCAAACTCAAAAGTGAATACAAACAAGATGAACTTCTCATTAAACTGCTGGTGTTTGGACGTAGTTTGTTTTCTTCGTTCGCTGGACCCACAGAAACGTACCTGCAGAAGGGCGGCGCCAAGGTAGAAGGCAACGAAGATGGACGTCAGGGTGGTGTGTCCGCCTCGCATGGAGTTGATGGTGTAGAGGAAGACGAGGTGGCCGGGCGCCACCAGCATGAAGAGAACGCGGGCGGAGCGCGCGTTCAGCGCTGAACGGAGGACGAACGGAGACGGAGAAGGGTCAAAATTAGTTTTTTATTGGAATGCAGCCCTTTCTTATTTACATTTAGGGAATCAAGCAGATGCTTTTTAAGCGACTTACAACGGTTATTACACACATTCACACACAGGCAGACGGCGGAGTCAACCATGCAGGGAGACCATGCCAGCTCATCAGGAGCACTTAGGTGTAAGTGTCTTGCTCAGGGACAGGAGCTAGGAAGAGCTGGGGATCAAACTAGCAACCTTTCAGTTACAAATAAACCTACTCTACCTCCTGAGCTAAGGCGACCCCTTTATCATGGATCGTTTTGTCTGCTTTTCAAAGTACACGTTCTATCTTTCATAACAATGTCTATTTTGTATTAAATGCTGCATTGCCTTGTTGGTTGTGATCAGCTCTTCTCCGGCTGGGGCATGTTTATCCAGCATGCGTTGCAGAGGCCTTTTGGGACACAGCACTATTCCTGCCAGCAATGTTTACGTGTATGCCCTTTGTTCAAGTAACACAACCCATATTTTGCTGTTTTAAATGTCTGCCACGGTGGCCAATTAAGTTTGTTACTGCCAGTTAAATAACAAATGGCTTGGGACCAATTTTAAAATGAGCTGCAAACCAACGCGCATACAGGCCCCGAAATAGCACGCACATTACCCGTGTCGAATTGATGATGCAATTCAATTCCCGCACATCAAGGTGTGAAAATGCAAAAACAATGGAATATTCCAGCAGTCCGGACAAATGACTTACAGGAACCGAAGAATGAGATGCAGGGTGTGGGGCACTTCCTGGGGGGGTAGTTGGGGTCCCCTAAGGGAAGGCCATTCATGTGCAGGTAGGTGGAGATCCTGCTGGCCTGTACCGCCACCAGGTTCCCGCCAACGCCTGGCATCAGAGAAGGATCAGACACACGCACGCACGCACGCACGCACGCACGCACGCACGCACGCACGCACGCACGCACGCACGCACGCACGCACGCACGCACACACACACACACACACACACACACACACACACACACACACACACACACACACACACACACACACACACACACACACACACACACACACACACACACACACACACACGCACACGCACACGCACAAACAAACACATGCAGAAACAAACACACACCCTCAAACCACATACACACGTAGGGACAAAGGAAGAAAAATTGTGAACCAGAATCTCACATGTTATTCGGTGGTAAGGATTGACATAAGCTAATGAATTCCTATTAGCCAAGGTCAGAGTGACTTTATACAGGTCAACTCACTGGGAAGTCTCCTAAAACTCTGATTTACCATTCAGGTGTTTCTGTAATGGAATTACATCCAATCTCACCCTTGGCCATTGTCACAGGTCGATTCCTATTCCATCGTGAAGCCATCATCCAACAATCAAACTGTTATGAATAATCTAGGTTATAAAGTTTACAGCTTCATATATTGTTTTTCCTATTTGTATTACAGTATGGGCTTCATGTTTCAGGGCACAAAAGGTAAAGATGACGCAATATGTAATGGTTATGATTTGGGCCTGTCCATCCATCCCTTACTTACCGTTGATGACAGGAGTGAAAACAGCCATGCCCGCAAAGTTTGGGTTGGACACTGTCTTGTCCAGGATCAGGCCGCCAACACTGAGGAGGAAACACAGCATTAGATCAACTCTCACATGGTTTATGAAGAAATCTATCTTCATCAATTCACCTTTCTTTACGCAAGCAATATTTTTTCGTAATTTACAAATAAAAAAAATTCAAAAGTGTTAAGCGGAATATATATATCCATAGCAGCCTCTGGATGAATTTCAATTTGGAGATATTTATTGATAATACTTTCTTAGCCTGGTGTATTTCAGTGTCTTGGTGTGTGTGTGTCTCTCTGACGGTGACAGTTTGTGTTACCTGCTGATCGCCATGGCGATGATGACGGGCTCCCAGCCCGAGTACAGCACCTCTCGGGTGGACGGGATCTTGCGAGCGATCAGCACCCATATGGGACAGAGGGCCACGAACACAGCACACACCAGGGGGCTGGCCCAGTCGTTGTGCTCTGGAGGGGGGGCAGGGACAACAAACACATCAGCCCACCAAAATACCTGAGCTCTCTTCCAGTGGTGAAAACGGTCCGAAACCAGTCTTTGTTCTGCTTCTTCTAACTCCTAGTCAGGAGTAGGCTGGCCTGATCCGTCTCTAGAGGAGGAGAACAGCTCTGTGTTCCGTCTCTAGAGGAGGAGAACAGCGCTGGGTTCCGTCCCTAGGGGGTGCTGTGACGCTGGAGTGAAGTCACTGGGCCGAGCAAACACTGAAGGATGATGGGCTAAGATGTTTGTTTTTTTTGTTGGTGTGTGTGTGTGTGTGTGTGTGTGTGTGTGTGTGTGTGTGTGTGTGTGTGTGTGTGTTTAATTTGTGTTTGTTTGTGGGTGCTTTAGTTTACTTGTTGTCTGATTGTTAGTTTGTTTTGTTTTTTTGAGTGAGAGAGAGAGAGAGAGAGAGCGAGAGAGGGAAACATTAAAAGATAATGCACAATGCCTATTTATTTCAGTGAGTGTGTGAGACATACAGACAGACAGACAGACGGATGGAAACAGACAGACGGAAGGACACAGACAGACAGACAGACAGACAGACAGACAGACAGACAGACAGACAGACAGACAATCATGGCTAATACCCTGAGCGTTTAAGACCTGAGAGCCAGAGGATGAGTGATGTGGTTCCACGCCTCTCAGCTAACAATAGAGCTGGCAGACGCAGGTTCTCAGCCTTGCTGTGTTTTTTAACTTGAGATGAGTGAGATGAGTGTGGCTTTCATAACAATGCAACCAACTAGTCCAGCCATGGTGAAAACAAGGGCTAGTCCTGACTCTGCGTTCACACCGCACCAACCGTAGACGGATGACAGAGGGCGTGACTGACATATGGGGGACGCGATCTGATTGGCCGACGGATCCGTCGTAGCCTGAAAAGTTGAACATTACTCAACTTTTTGAGATCCGTAGACGGGCGGATGCAGTGTGAACGCGGCGTGAGCCGTGTGTGTGTGTGTGTGTGTGTGTGTGTGTGTGTGTGTGTGTGTGTGTGCTTGTGTGTGTTTGTGTGTCTGTTGTGAGTGTCTGTGTGTGTGTGTTTGTTTTTAATAGTGTGTGTGTATGTGTTCATCGTCACACGTGTGTGTTTACGTGTGTGTGTGCATCTGTGTTTGTTTCTGACTGTGTGTGTGAGTGGGCGAGCGTATTTTTGCATGTTTGCGCATGCGTGAGTGCTTTGGTTTGTGCGTGTGTGAGCGTGCGTGTGTGTATGTTTGTGCGTGTGTTTGTGTGTTACCTAGCTCCTTGTACAGTCCTGTAGAGATGCCCGCCAAGAGAGACAGAGTGATGAGGTCACCCAGACTGGCAGCGATGGGCGTGGCCACGTTGTCTGGGTTGATACCCACCTTCCTGGACAACAGGATCACACCGATCATGATGAGACCTGGACACCGGGGAGGGGGGGAGGGGGGGAAGGGGTGGAGGTCAACATAGGATTGAAAAAGAAATGGACATGGCCACTTGAGATAACGAGTGAGCCTCGTCTCAGTCAGATGGAGTCCAGCCGCTCTGACCTGGTGTGGACCATAGGACATTTGCCACATATCTTTGGACACTTTAAATAAATGTGTCAATAATTGTTGAATGAATTCCATGCTTTTGGATGTCTTAGGCCTGCTTGCTCGTAGCCCCATTGTAAATCGTGTCATCGTAAAATGACGGGTAAACCTCATGAGGTTAAATCATTTTCACTGTTCATTGAGACACATCCGGCATAACTGTTGACATCAAACTGTTAACCACAATAGTTTGTTAGCAATAGAAAATGTTCCCACTTGACTGAAGGATTAGCTGACCTTATCGCTATCGTTAGGTCAATAAAGTGCAAAAAAAATGCCAACTTTGTTTTAAAGCTTGAGTACAGTAAGTGAGTCAGTACAGCTCACCCGAACCACGCCTCCTCCTTTGAACAATTATTGTATTAGCATCATAATTAATATTATTCTGGCCTCTGAACTAACATTCTAATAGAACCCAACCAGGCTCATTCAATCTGGCCTTCTAATCATCCTCCTGTATAATTGGCTGATTCATGAATTCCCTCACTCTCCACCTCAAGCTGGTGTGTGGGGAGCGTTCTGGCGCCGATTGGCTGCCGTGCTTCACCCAAGGGGCAGCTACACACTGGTGGTGGTGAGTGAGGTCCCCCCTTCACTGTAAAGCGTCTTTGAGTGTCCAGAAAAGCGCTACATAAATTCAATCATTATTGTTATTATTCTTAATAATTATTACAATATAATCATTTAGCATCGATATTAAAATCATGGTGGCCTAGGAACTAACATTATAATTTAAGCATTTAACATCGTTATTAATGTTATTTTGGCCTAGGAACTAACACTATAATATTATAATTTAGCATAATTATTAATATTATAATATAAATTACTAGGAATTCAGTAATTAGAAAAGCTGTGGCGTGATTCTTTTTTTAGGTACTTTAACTTTAACTTAAACGATAATCAGCGACATTCATCAATGAGTTTTCCTTCTACATTACAACAATAATAATATTTGCATAGAAATGAAAAGCGATATCCAGATCTATGCACGTCCCCCCTGGGCTAAACCCTCCCCCTGCCGGAGGGTCGGCGGCCCCCCTGTGGGACCCTGGTCCAGGTGACCCACCTAGCAGCAGGGAGGCTATGAAGGCCGTGGCCACGCTGGAGGCACACAGCACCACGGCGTGGCCCAGCCTGAACTGACCCTCTGGGATCCAGCCGAAGATCACAGCCGCTATGGAGGCCAGGAAGCCCACCACTGTGGCCTGGACCTGTGTATAGACACACACGCACGCACGCACACACACACATACACACACACACACACACACACACACACACACACACACACACACACACACACACGCACACACACACGCACACGCACACGCACACACACGCACACACGCACACACACAGACAAACATACAACCACACACATGCATGCACACACACACAGGCACGCACACACACATGCATACACATACAAACAAATGCACACTCGCACACACAGACAGACACACACACACACGCTCACACACACAGACACCGCGCAATTAATCTCGAAGCTCAGAGCTACACGCTTATAGTTTTAATAAAAGTATATGTTGCTGATACACAACTAGAAAGGTTGCACTTCTTAACCTTTGAAATGATCTCTGATGAACTATGATCTATAGTTTATCTATAAAGAATCCCCATCTTTACATCACAAGCGTGCTGGCCCAACTGATTGCAACCCTCCCTTCCCCGAGTGTGTCATGGCCCCTAACCAAGCTGTAGATATAACAACTGGAGCACAGCACATGATTGCGCACCGTGTTTGATTCTCGGGTCGGACTGCGGCCCGGTGGCCAGAGATCAGGGGAGTTGAATTAACATTGTCAGGACGTCCGGTAACTGAGCGTTTAGCAACACATGAGATCCCAGCACTCCTGATAGCAACCATGCCTGCACCAGCACCACAGTAAAACAAGCAGTCATACAATGTGATCATAAGTGATCTGTTGATACAAACGGAAGAGGGGGGGTGTACCTGGATTAGGGCCAGATTCCCCACGATCATCTTCCACATGTCCTTCGGTGTGTCCATCTGCCCGATGTTCGCCTGGGGGGGGGGGGGGGGGGGGGGGTGCAGGCGGTCAAGACAACTCACAGCACTCCTCTGTGTCCTCTCCTCTGTGTGTGTGTGTGTGTGTGTGTATATGTGTGTGTGTGTGTGTGTGTGTGTGTGTGTGTGTGTGTGTGTGTGTGTGTGTGTGTGTGTGTGTGTGTGTGTGTGTGTGTGTGTGTGTGTGTGTGTATATGTGTGTGTATGTGGTGTGTCTCTGTGGACATTGTGTGAACACGGTGGCGGTACAAAGGGACAGTTCAGT
>NC_082382.1:4360071-4442537 GCF_031168955.1 Gadus macrocephalus | reverse complement strand
ACACACACACACACACACACACACACACACACACACAAATATAAAAGTTACTGTCGGTGGAAATGGTAAAAAGAAAAAGACATGACACTAAAATCAACGATACATATTAGTTCACTGAGCTATGGACCCTGTAGGTTGGGGACAGCGTAACTGTGGACATCCCCCCCCCCCCCCCCCCCCCCCCCCCGAAACACTATTTAGTAGTCAGGACAAATCCCCTGGAACCCAACATGGCACAGACGTAAATTAGTCCTCTCCGGTCCGGTCTGAATGGGAGAACCCTCCTCTCTATTCCTGCAAGTTCCTCCAGCACACCGCGAGGAGAACCCAGTCCATTAACACACCATGCATCCCATAATTATAATATATAATAGTAGTCCTACCAAAATCCTTGACATCAAATGCAATATTTTCTCCAGCAGTGGCGAATCCAATCATGTCGCTGTATCCTACACCACTGTTTGTCTATTGTCCTCCTATAAGTGATGCTCTGGATTCCAATAGACGAGGAAGTAAGACCCGCTTTTCTTATAATACGCCTCATTCCGTATTATAAGACGAGCGGGTCTTACTTCCTCATATTGTAATAGCCTAACAACGTCAACGGCGCGCCTTTACGCAGTAGACCTGTCCAGCAGGCGTTAAGGTCTACAGATACAGCAGAGGTATCAGAGGTGTGTACCTGGTAGGACGATTGTCTCCTTGAGGCTGCAGGCTGCAGGCTCCGCTTCTCCCCCTAGCACCGTGCTCTGGCTGCAGACGTAGAGGATGCCGGTACGCATGCTTTAAGTAGGCTCCGGTAACGTCCCGCTTCCGTGTTAATCGTTAACCCTCCGCGGTAGGCTGCTACTTGCCCCGACCCGTCACAATTTTCCAATTATTAGTCCGTCCGATGCGAGAAGAGCGTTTATGATAACTATTCGGTGAGGACAGGAAGTCACTAAGGCGGATCCTCCCCCCCCCCCCCCCCCCACACACACACACACACCGTCAAACACACCACACACACCACACACACACACACACACACACACACACACACACACACACACACACACACACACACACACACACACACACACACACACACACACACACACACACACTAGCACACTTACAAAGACACACACATACACACACTTATTGTACCCTGTTTGTGTGCGTGTGTGCATGTTTGTGTGTGTGCACATGCCCGTGATGGTGTACAGCAGAGTGCACTTGGTGGTGAATGCCTGTGGTGGTGCCAGTCTCCGCTGATTCTAGTTATCAACAGACCAAATGGGTTTTCATTGTAAGAGCCCATTCCGAGTTATCTATGGATTTTATTTCATGTAGCAACTAGGTGCATGGGTTGTCGCTCATCCATCAACACGTTTAAAGAGTAAACTCTTATGTAAGTGGTTGTTCAGTGCTGATGATCTTTAACCTTAGAATAACAAGGATGGGGTGTGTGTGTGTGTGTGTGTGTGTGTGTGTGTGTGTGTGTGTGTGTGTGTGTGTGTGTGTGTGTGTGTGTGTGTGTGTGTGTGTGTGTGTGTGTGTGCGTGTGTGTGTGTGTATGTGTGTGTGTTTGTTGGGGTTGGAGGTCACAGAGTTTGACAGCATTTTTACCTAGGGATCATACACCCTAATGATATCCAGGGGGAACCAGCTGCCTGTTTGGATATTATTGTGGTCGTTTTGGTAACCCTGGTGATAACTCTAGGAATGGCTGGGTGTCTGTCAATCCAGTACAGGATACTGGTGACTTTTCAGTGAATATCACCTCCCATCTGGCCTGGTTAGTTATTACTGTGTATGTACTGCAATGTGTCGACCGGCAGATGGAAACCTCTTTTGTGATGAGGAAATCATTGGCGAGAAGAATGTGTCCCATTTTGTGGGTTGTTAAGAAAAATATAACCTGTTTAAAAGTCCAACATGGTGTTTGTTGAGGCTAAGACGGCAGCTACTTGTCTAACTAAAGGGACATTGGTGTTAATGATCACAAACCTTTTTCCGACTTGGGTAAGGCGCTGATGTTTGTTACGTATTAGTGGTGTTTATTCTGCATAAGGTCGGGAGGAAGTGGACAGTTGACTTAAAAGACTTACATAATGATAGGATGGATGTTTTTATGTTGATGACCCTCAAAAATGCAATCATTTGCAGAGCAGAACACCGGTCCATTTGGGGTCAGATTATGGTGCTACAACTGGATTATCAAACTGCAGGTGAAATAACTCACATAATGCCAATATCATTGTGTGAGATTAAACAACCAACAAAACCCAATCCGGCAATAAATTACTTTTTCCAATCCTCATTGAATTGTTTGTGTCCTTTTGGTCGGTTGAGGACATAACACGACTAAATTTAACTACTGTGTTGATTTCAATTAACTGGAAAGTACAACATTTGTCATTTTACACAATTCTTGGTTAAAGACTGTAGCATAGTAAAGTGGTTCAATTTCTCCAGTAAAGGGATGGTTGGCAGGTGCTTTGCTTCCCGGTTATTTCTAGCAATAACATTTGTATATTATTGTGAATTAAAGTGGTTTAGCTTTGGTGTCAGTGGCCGTGTTATGAAGACAATGCTTTACAACAATGAAGTTCTGTGACTGGTTCACCACACCCTTTGGATGCAACATACAAAGATGTCAGTTCTAGGGATTTCACGTGCCATTTCACACGATAATTTCGCAAAGAAAACGGTTGGATGGTAATTAATATGAACCTATACTAATGTTGAGTTCAGTTTGGTCTCTAAGTTTAGAGTTAACATTATGTAATATTAACATACACGTGAATATACCTTGAGGATAGTCATATACAACAATGCAAATCTACTGAAAGGCTGAACCGGTTATATTTGCAAATTACATTATGGTTTTTGAACACACCATTCAAGTCCAACATCCTGTTTGAAACACTTCAAACCATTGCCTATGGCCTCAATTGACATAGTAACCAATGAAATACAATATTCACACTTTAGTCTCAGAATTCTTAGCTCCCATTGCACATCTTACTCTAAAATAATGGTTAGGGTCTTGACCTGCAAATCAATTTGGTTAGGGAAATATTCAAAGCAATGTAAATAAATGGTCAATTTTTTAGTATAACACAAGGGACAGCCGCTCAAAATCAAAAAAATATTAAAAAGCCTTCCTCTTGATCTGAGCGTTTGTATATTTATGACTGATTGGATTGTCCACAGGGCCTTTCATTGTCTACGTTGTAGTGAGTCCACAGTACATTTATTGAATTTAGGATATAGAGTCAGATAGACAGCAGCTCGCCAGCTTCAAAAGGAACAAGCTGGATCCTCAGTGGCCTGGCTGGATCCTGTTGATGCCGTTTTGTGCGTGTTTCCGACATGCTTTCTAGTAGAAGGCCATTCAAACCCTGGTCTGAAGGTCTCCGCAGCGGCACAGGTTACCATAATTGTGCCCGGCGTGCAGGAATGCAGGTCCGGGAGAGAGTGGAAACTCACGGGTTAGTGGTTACACTTGCTTACAGCAATCAATAAGGTGCTCACAAAGAGACATGTGAGTGGTATACTGTACCTCCCACAGGAAGGGGACAACATGTGAGATACATGTGAGATAGTGGGGCTAGCCTTCTGCTAAATGGGAGCTCATTGAGGCCCAAGGGAGGAACACAAACAGGACTAGAGTTTGATCCTTTTGTATGAGTCCGATACAATATCATATATCATATTATATTATATGATTATATCATATTATACCATTTTGATAAAATTAAACATATGCTGAACCTGCTGTACTTAATACAAAAATATCAAAGTAAAGTGTTGAACGAAATATGTCTGAGGTTGTGTGTGGTAATCAGTTTGGACCAATGGCTCTCGACTGGACCAATGAGAGGACACAACAAAAAAGATCTGACCATTTAATGTTTCAGACAACATCTCACTTAAGTACTTCAACTATCAATAAAGTATGAGTGTTCCTGGATCTTCCCTTGGACAAAATGGCTGGATATGATGCATCCAAATGAAGAAGAGAAGAGAAGAGATAGCTAACTCCTGCTCTACGCAAAGATGTGTGCCGTCCTGGGCTCTGATTGGCTGGGGGTATGAGTGATCCTGATGGTTAATGATCCACCGTCTGTCCGTTTTTCCTTTCCCCCTTTCCCTAAACTAGTGAGCGAGGTGAGGACCGGACACAGAGAGCGATGCTGCCGGGCAGAACCTTAGGGAGAGTGGTTGCTCCTGGCAACGACTGGACCAGCCTGGGCCGGTTCTGGGCCATTTCTGTCCTGGGGGGCTTCTTCTTTGAGCCCGGAAGAATGTCAGGGGAAGGCGGTTGAGGCGCTGGGGGTAACTTGAAAACTTGGACGCAGTCCCTGCTTTCTGGTTGAATGGTTGTGCACCAATGACACTCCCTCCTCCTCCTCTCTCTCTTACATTCTGTCCTTGATCTACCGCTCTGACACATATTTTGGAAAAAAAATAATTCCTCAATGTTACGATCGTTAAATGCAACAGATTAAATGGGGTTCAGAAGGGATATGACAAAGACAGACATGCATTTTTATCACATGTCAAGACACACATAAAAACGTGTGAGATAGAGTGACAGTGACATGGACATACTGGCATTGAGTACGTGACCACAGGGGAACAGGAGTGCAGGGTCAGGGGGAAACACTACTTGTCTTTATGATATAGAGGTTAAGGAAACCAAATTAAGGCTGCCCCCCCCCCCCACACACACACACACACACACACCCAACCAAAAGGAGAACCCAGGATAAGAAAGGGTCTTTCAGTGATTACAGCATTCATTCTATAGGTTTGGCCGGTAGAATGCGGCACATTGGCTGCACAAATACAGGGCCAAGGGAAACCAGTCACCAACACATACAATACATTAAAAATATATATTATATTAGACTTTTTGAATATACCCTGAATTATATATTTGTTTTGTATCTTGGTATTAATGGGACAAACTATAAAGAGGTAAAATCAATTGGACCATGGATGAGTTGCTGTGCAGTGGATCGTTCCATTGGCTGTCGAGCTCCTGTACTTAGTACTCATGTCAATATGGAGAGCCACACTTCGCCCCTGAGGACACACTGATATTTCACAGGTTTAGACAGTAACAAGCTAAACTCACCAATTAACTAGGCTTGCCTTCCATCCTGGGCACGTACAGTGTGTGTGTGTGTGTGTGTGTGTGTGTGTGTGTGTGTGTGTCGGATAGAAGGTGGGTGAACAGTTACCTCCCGCAGTCACCACATGGTTCAGCCATTAATAAAAACACACATCATCGCCACATCATGGAGAGATGGAAAAAATAACAACTGAGAGAGGACAACATGGCAGCGTTTGTTTTAGGAACAGCTAAGAGTGCAGCTGGGGGTGCTTAATGGGGGGGGGGTGTCCTGCGTGATCATATCTGCAGCAGTAACTGAAGGTTAATCCAATCAAGGGTGTGTAGCCTGATACTCTTTGTTGTGTGTGTGCAGAGCCTTAAATCAAATGGCGTGCTAGAAATAACTGGTGTTAACGGGAGGGACGGAGACTTCCATCGTGTTCCTGTAGGGAAGGGGGGGGACGCGCATGAGGCGCTGAACACAGGGAGTCACGTTGACCTTTAAGAGCAGGCAGTACATCACATGCTGTGGCCTTTGAGCCTCAACACTCGCTTCAGTCGTACAGCAGGTCATACCATTAGGGTCGTAGGTCAGAGTTTGGAAGAGCAGCCTATTGTGGGACGTAGAGGGAACAACACATGGCAGGTAAATGGTAAATGGACTGCATTTATAGAGCGTTTTCTAACCAGTGGCCACTCAAAGCACTTTAAGATGTTGCCTCGCATTCACGCACTCATTCAAGGATGCATTCACACACTGACGGCGGAGTCAACCACGCAGGGCGACAGCCAGCTCGTCAGGAGCAGTCAGGGTGAGGAACCTTGCTCAGGGACACCTCGACGCTCAGCTAGGAGGAGCCGGGGATCGAACTAGCAATCTTCCGGTTACCAGCCAACCAGCTCTAGCTGCTGAGCTACATGCCGCTCCAAGTACACCACACCACACGACAGGGGCGGAATGGAACCTGGTTAGGGACGCCGTGATTTGGTTAGAGTATGGGACACACACGTTGAAAGAGGCCGTACCTGGCTTGACCAAGGAGTAAACGCAAGGCAGTGGAAATAAACCTAACACCAGTTACTTGAAGAAACAGTGGTTCGTTTTTTTTTATGTATTTTGTTTAAACAAGCAAATTTGTTATACTGCCGCAACAGAAGTGCTGAACACCACCTTTGAATCGTTTCGGGTCCAGAAAAGTCCTCTTCAAAAAGATACTGTTCAAATACACCTGTTGTAGATTACAGCACCCGACGGCTGGAAATAAATGAGCCAACCATGAGACTCCTCATGTGGACTCTGCAGGGATAGGAACGGTGAGGCACCCTGGATGTGAATGGAAGAATCAATACTGTGGGAAACAGACCAGACCTGAAAGTAGCAGTGAGCACATTTGGAACAAGATTCAGAGAAAGTGAGCCACAAACCACTCATTTCTAAAACATTTGTATAGGCTTCAAAATGTTTATTTTTAAGAAGTATCTTTGCCCAAATCCACCGTTTACAAACAAGGATGTCTTTGTTCTGTATTGAAGAAAAAATATTAATATACAAGGATTTTTCTGTTGCACAAATAATCACATCAGTGAAACATGCTAGTAAGCTCAATGATCCATCATGAAGTTACAATTAAGATTCAGCTGCTCCATTCAAACCCCATTTTTATTATATTCATCTATTGATCGCCCTCTGTGTCTCTCCAAGTTATGAATCAGTGTAACGATATTGCTGTATCACAATGTTTAATGAAAGTGAATCTGGGTTGGTTGCACTCCACACATTTCCTAGAGGATTAAGACATTAAACATGTTTTGTGTTTTGTGTTTCAATACAGTATTCTTATAGCATCTGTGATACGTACAAGAAAAACCTAAATTCATCAGTGTATGTATTTCTCCCGACCCCCCTCCACCCAGGACCTGTGCCCCAGGTCGTCGTGCCTTATTGCTCTAGTGGTTGGGAGGCCTCCCCACGTGTGGAAACACCACGCAGCCCACATACACAGGGTACAGGGGAGGTGTTCAAAACCCAATCTGCCTCACCTCAACGCAACCAACGGTAGAACGTCTGAAACCAATGAGATACACCTTGCAATTAAATCAAGCGAGCTTGTTGCATCCTTTGTGTTTATAATAAAATAAACAGCCTTTGTTCGCCATCAGCATTGACCCCCACCTTGGCTCTTAGGCGCATAATGTACAGCACAGCACACAACCGGATTGCCAAGGTGTCTACTTAAATCACGAGAGGATTCATAATGGCTACTAGATATGATCCTGGCTTCACATGGCTTTAAAGAGGATACTAGTTACAGGCAAGACCACAGAAGTGGCACCTCTAATATGGGGTACCTCTTAGCATTGTTAATAGAACAATAGTATATAAATAGTCATTTATATATACTGCATACTGGGTAGGGCACAAGTTACTTTATATTATATTCAACAAGTTACGGCTCTATTCTATAAAACTGTAACAAGTTGCAGTCCTGTTCTAGAAAACTAACTTTAACAGCATGATGGGGTGGGTTCCTTGATGGCCATCCTTAGGTATTTGGTGACACTTAGTGGTTAGAAGGGAGAATACAAGTCCTACAATTATTCCTGAACATTACATTTTCTCAGGAATGTATAGGAATACACATCAATTTTCAGCCCAGAACACGAAATACAAATCCCTTGCATGTGCGCAAGTGCCTTCCCCTCATAGCCTCGAGTTAGACACTCACAGTGCTTGGCTTAGCATTTTTCATTGGCATCAAAAGTGTTCACTTCCACGGTGCAATGTGAAACAACCAACAAGATGACAACAATGAGGCAAAAACCCAATGAGGACTAAGGAGAATCAGCTAAGAAGAGAAAATGATTTTGAACAGTAATCATTAAAAAATATACATTATAGGACTACATTTGACTAACTTCCATTGACTTTCAATAGGCTACAATACTGAACCAATAAACTGAGATTGTCATCTGACAATGTGTAGAATTAGTACACAATGTCATTTGTTTTATAAAGCTGAAAATAAAAAAGGTATATTGCTGTAGTTTATGGAAACATCAACAAAGAACAGGTTACACTATAGAAACACATTTTGCTGTGAGTAAGCAGTCCAACCCTTAGATGTGCTCGATGAAAAGATCAGATGTATAAAACATAGAGAATTGTTGAACGACAACACATCGATGAGGCCTCATGTGTTGACATTTCAAAATAGTAGCCGTTCAGGGAACCACAGCCAGAGGGTGCTATTCTCTATCGTGCAAATGTACACTTAAGTGTGCTCTTGTGTTCTTAAAACTAAAAAATTGTATTTGTGTTAAAATGCCATGCTCTTGCGATGCGCTGCTCTACAAAACACTCCAACCCCCGGGAGGGTCTTGGAGCTGCCAGCATCAACACACACTAACGTAGAAGTCGTCCTCTAGAGCCTCCACAGCAGAAAATGCTTCCGCAAATAAAACTAAATAACCTTGTTGTCATTCGTACCTTATTAGTGCACGTTGTTGAGTGTAGAGGCTAGCAGAGCGAAACAATACTTCTTAAAAAAGAGCCAGCTACTCAATCCGTGTGTGTGTGTGTGTGTGTGTGTGTGTGTGTGTGTGTGTGTGTGTGTGTGTGTGTGTGTGTGTGTGTGTGTGTGTGTGTGTGTGTGTGTGTGTGTGTGTGTGTGTGTGTGTGAGAGAGTTTACGCGCGCGCGTGTGTGTGTATTTGCGCGTCTTCTCTTAATGTAATTGTCCTCCAGCTCCACCAGGGGGCAGTATTGTCCTTGACCATGGACCTATTAGGTAAAACCCCATCTTCCAATCCATCTGTAACCATCGCTCCTCCATCGCAAGAGTGTAGGATTCAGGAGCTCGAGCTATTGGGTGCAAGCGATTATCCCTCTCTAACACCTAATCATCTCTAACCTTCGACCTAAACATTTCCTGTAACTTGATATACTTAGGTAGGCCCTATATAGTAAACCATCTACCTTATCAATACCTAAAGTAAATCAACCCTAATGCATTATGGGAAATATGCATCACAAAAGCCCATGGAATGGCTCTGGGAGTGAGGATAGACAGAACATAGTCGTACTTAGGGGACTACAGGTACTCTTCCTCTTTCACATAGAGGATCTCATGGGCATTGCTGGGAACCTATGGAGACAAAGAGAAGCAATAAGGCTGGATATAATACATAATACACAACATACATAAAATACATACATATATATATATACATATACACACACACACATATATATCTAATACATGCATGATAATGACAAGAATATAGCCTTTATCAAAGAGGTGTCATTGAAGGAGAAACCAATGTTTCTCATGTGGCTAACTGGGTCGGATGCTTTTACGAACCAGGACAAATTGTTCTGTGTTTTCTTTGATGGTTTATGTTTCCTGGTACATATAAAGAGCAGACCCATCACTAGTGCTATGCACAACATACATGTCCTCTGATCATGGCTCTATGAAAAGGGTATATGATAGGTGTTTAATCCCTGTTTATGATTACCGGGTGATAATTCCAGACCGAACATTGCAGCTTTTGCGAGCCTATTGCATTGAATGCACTATAGAGATATTCTACATCAGGGGTCATCAGTTAGCAGCCTGTGGGCCAGATCTGGCTCGCTAGCACTATTTATCTGGAAACCCCCCATCCTCCAAAACACTAGATAAGTAAAATACAAAAATCAATGTTTTATAAATGACATTACCCTGTAATTATCTGGAATCTATCAAATATGTGGAAGCTAAAATTTCACAATAAGGGTACATCCATTAAGTAAAATTTGTTAATGCAGAAATAATAATGAATAAACTGTTAATTAACAATTAAGTAATGGCCTAATAATAGTGTTTATATAGTGCACAACTAAAGTAAAGTGTTTAATCATTATATCCTTTTGGTTCGGTATTACAAACGGTAATATTGAAAACTGTCCCACTTTCATGGTCGATATTGAATCAATATTAGACATTGATATTGTGTGTGAGGGAGGGCAAAACGACTGCATCGGGCCCCAACTGCATTTTCAAATGTGTACTGTGTGTCGGCCCTGTGGCTGGATGGAAATGTAAAGATGCTATAATCATTTACAATGCCACATAAACAAATAAACTGATCAAAAAGACCCACGTTCTATACGTTTACTGGTCTTGTAGACACTTATCCCTGTGTCCAGTACTGAACACTGATCCCCGTGTCCTGTACTGAACAGTGATCCCCGTGTCCTGTACTGAACACTGATCCTCGTGTCCAGTACTGAACACTGATCCCCGGGTTCAGTACTGAACACTGATCCCCGGGTTCAGCACTGAACACTGATCCCCGGGTTCGGTACTGAACACTGATCCTTGTGTTTGGTACTGAACACTGATGCCTGTGTTCGGTACGAGTATGGCTCACCTGGTTGACTCCTCCCACCACCAGGAGGCGGTCTCTGATGACCAGGGAGGAGGCGGAGCAGCGGGGAACCGACATGGGAGCCAGTCGCTCCCATTTCTTCTTCTGGGGGTGGAACGCCTCCACTGTGCCCAATGCCGATGGCTCATGACCTGCCCCCCCCCCCCCCCCCCCCCCCCCCCAAAGTAATACATACACAGGTACAAATACAAAAACAGACACACAAAAACACAGACACAGCAGAAACTGAAAAGTGGCCCTTTTTCTGGGTTTCCCAAACTGTTCCGATCTGCAAACCGGGCCTTTCTGAAAAAGGATATAACCTAGGATCATCCACTCATGAATGGTGTAGAGGCCTGACCCCACCAAGGGGCACAAACAGACGGCAATAATGAGATTTCTCTTGCCGCTTGTTCAATCTAAACGTTGAAATAGCTAGACCCTCCACACACTTTAAGTGTTTTGAGCTGCAGTCCCTCCTCGATGGCGGTAGAAGTTCTACTCTAACACGGACTCAACCGTTCCAACCAGGGCCAAAGGTGGATGGTTATGACCTACCCAGCCCCCCCGCCACGACCATCCTGCCGCGCAGGAACGCCGCTGCGAAGTCTGCCCTCTTCGTCTTCATCGGCAAGGTGTCCTCTGATTTAAGCCACGCCCCTACAGGAACAACGCAGGTGAATAACAGTCAGGGCTCTTTGTTTAGGTGGTTGCTTCAGTCCATTTGTATGCAAGCTACGGCCAGGTCTCCGGTGTCAGAGACAGCTTAGACACTCGGCACTGGTTGTACCACTAGTCGGACAGGATGCCAATGAACTTTCAGCCTGTTCTTTTTATTATCTTTATTTTAACCTTTGCCAGAGGCCAGCGGTGGTTGGTCATTAATCACAGACACACACACACACACACACACACACACACACACACACACACACACACACACACACACACACACACACACACACACACACACACACACACACACACACACACACACCTGTGTTACACATGTGACAAGGACACACAAAGGTAAAGACCAACACTGGGTCGGAGGAGGAAAAGTTTGAGAGCTGTACCCCCCTTCGGACTTCCCCGCTCCTCTCCTGATAGCCTGAAGATGGACACTCATAGTGCTTGGCTTATTGGTTCATTCTCTTTTGTACCAAAACACATTAAGATGCATTTACAAAACTGCAGCATGGCCAAAATGAGCTGGTAGTGGGGGTGAGGAGAATAATCAACGAGAGAGAGAGAGAGAGAGAGAGAGAGAGAGAGAGAGAGAGAGAGAGAGAGAGAGAGAGAGAGAGAGAGAGAGAGAGAGAGAGAGAGAGAGAGAGAGAGAGAGAGAGAGAGAGAGAGAGAGAGAGAGAGAGAGAGAGAGAGAGAGAGAGACTGGTGTCTAAAAGAGAGACTTTTTCAAAATGCTGAGGCTGCTTTTAAGCCATTTTCGGTTTATTTATTTATTAAAATTAATTTAATAGCATTGTTGTTGCCGGGGCTTGTTTGTCTGAAGGAAAAAATAAATGAGTGCAGGTCTGGGCGAATCGTGACTGTGTAGGAGGAACGGTAACTTGGTAAAGAAGAGAAAAACATGGAAGGAGATGAGGAGGGGGGGGTGAGAGAGATGGTGAGATTAATTATTATAATAAATAAAGAGCTGAGAAGGAGAATTGAAAGAAGAAATGGAGAGTACCAGTCAAATGAGAAGAGGGGGCGAGAGAGGGCTAGATGCAGGGAAAATGTTCAATGTACAGTGAGGACAGACAGACAGACAGTGGATCATACACCATGAAACAGTCCCATCTGTTGGTGTCGTGTTGTATAACTACTTCAGTATAGATACCTCAGATAAAAAGAGTCCAGTAGCCCTAAGCCTGCGCATATAGTTTCTCGGTCAGATGCGAGTTTCATTCCGTCGTACCGGTGCTGTTTTTGAAGTATTTATTTAAAGGAGAAAAGCTCCAGTTTTGATTTCATATCCTTGAGTGCTCTCTCCTATTCCACTGTATTTGCTCCTGGGAGAAATGTTCACTGCTATCCAGGTTCTCCATGGGTTTTCTGAACATTTAAAGGGGCTTTTCCCTTTGCTGTTATATGCCGCATGTATACATGTTTTACGTCTGCAAAGATGGAAAAATCGAAGTCCAAGCCAGGGGGAGCATTCACACCCACCGAGAATGCCCCTCAATAAGTGCCTGAAGCATGTTTACGCTCAAACTTTACTTCCGTAATATTGTGACGTCAGACTGCAGTGGGAGGTGCTGAAGTGCAGAAGTCCCGCCTCCTGGCTACTCGCAGTGTTTACAACTTCTCAGGGGTGTGAACTTGCAGACACACGCGTAGAAAGTTCAGCAAACAATCGCAACAGACTGGGCGTGCTGACCAATAACAGCAGACTGGGCTATTCGGGAGGGGAGCCTTAAAGTATTAAGGTGCGAACACACCAAGCGCGTACCTCGCGTACCATGTACGTGCGTAACGCAGCGAAAATGTTGCTTGACCATTTTGTGTCAAAAATGGTCAGATACGCGCGTATGCATACGCGCGTAGATGAGACCGCCCAAAACTCCCCCCCCCCCCCCAGCCTGTGGCTGCGCTGGATTAAGGAGTCCGAGGAAGGAAACCCAAACGCCGCCGTGTTTGGATGGATGATAGAGCTTGGATCGGGTTAGATTAAATAATCTCGGATATAAATAACAATAATCGGGTTAAATAACTTCACATGGTGTGTCTGGTGTGTTTCCAGCATTCGTAGTGTTGATCAGCAGAGAAATAGTCCGCCAAGACGTTGAGGTTGCTTAGCAATCAGAGACTCTGTCCATGCAAGTGAACGGAGCGTTCACTCTTCGTCATAACTATCAAACCAAACATCCTTCACATTCACCGAGCGAACATTATGAGAGTAAAATGCACATTTCTCGCTAGAAATGTTTCCATAAACGCATTTAATGGCGTAACTATGTTACTATTTCCACTCAGAATAAAGAAAGTTGCCGGCCGTGGCTGCCATGGACATGGCTGCTCTGGAGTCCGAGGTAGGAAACCCAAACGCCGCCGTGTTTGGGTGATAGAGTTTAGATCGGGTTAGATTAAATAATCTCGGATATAAATAACAATAATCGGGTTAAATAACTTCACATGGTGTGTCTGGTGTGTTTCCAGCATTCGTAGTGTTGATCAGCAGATATATAGTCCGCCAAGACGTTGAGGTTGCTTAGTAACCAGAGACTCTGTCCATGCAAGTGAACGGAGCGTTCCCTCTTCGTCATAACTATCAAACCAAACATCCTTCACATTCACAGAGCGAACATTATGAAAGTAAAATGCACATTTCTCGCTAAAAATGTTTCCATAAAAGCATTTAATGGCGTAACTATGTTACTATTTCCACACAGAATAAAGAAAGATGTCGGCCGTATGCTTCTGTCAAGCTCACTACTCTCTGCCAGTGACGTCGGGTCAAGCTCAACGCTGATTGGCTATTGCGGCGCGTATGAGCGTAAAAAGTTCAATTATTTGAACTCCTCGCGTACATGTACGCGCGTATATGTACGCGCGTATATGTGCGCGCGTATATATACGCGCGTATATGTACGCGCCTCATACGCCCCTACAGCGAGTAAAATGTTGCTTGGTACGCATGATACGCGTGTACGCACCTCATACGCGCGTAAACCAATGCTTCCCTATGGAAAAATTGCAGATTTTATATGCGTGGTACGCAGGTAACGCGTTTGGTGTGGCCGTACCTTTATGATAGAAATCAGACCGTATTGGAAAGACGCTGAAATTGGTTTTGCAAAGATGAACAGTGTGAAAATGATAAGGGGTATTTTAAACATACAGGCTTGTAATCCCATTTTAGAAGTACCCCCCAAATGCAAATATGAACTCTAAAAAAGCGTGATCTGGGATCTTTAAGTTCGATACAGGGAGAGAAATTGCTTAAAAACATCCCTGAGCGACCGTGAACATACACCAATCAATTGGGTTGTAGCACTTCTAAGTTTGCCTCTGAAAATCTAATTTTGATTTTGATAAAGGTCAATAGGCAATATTGATTATCGAGCAGTGCGATGAATGTACCATATAGCGTTACTGCGGCTAGTATAGCAACACCTTCTGGTAGCCATTTCTACTGAGTATGGCTTTGCCATGCAAGCCAAATTCACTAGGAGAATCTTTGGTGTTTGTGCCTTTTTGTCTGTAGGTGTGTGTGTGTGTGTGTGTGTGCGCGCGTGTGTGTGTGTGAGGTCTAAACAAAAATGTGTGAGATGTATTGGAGAGGGTGGATAATAATAAAGCAATCTGTTTCTGGATCTTCTGTAATTTATCCGGCTCGCTTGCTCTCCAAGTCTCGCTCGCTCTCACAGTCTCGCTCGCCCGCTCATCTCTCATCTCATCTCTTCCAAGAATTTGATTAGAGAGGGAGGAATGAGATGGAGCGGGGGAGGTTTATGCTGCCTCCCACCGTGTGTGTGTGTGTGTGTGTGCGTGTGTGTGGTTGAACACTGGCATTGGGGGATGTTAATCTGAATGTGACGAAAGCATAAATGAGTACTTAGCTGTGTGTGTGTGTGTGTGTGTGTGTGTGTGTGTGTGTGTGTGTGTGTGTGTGTGTGTGTGTGTGCTAGGTGTGAGGCTCTTTTGATTGGTTCAATTGTCTTAACACAAACACACTTACTCAAACATGCTGACACACACACACAATTACACACACACACACACACTTAGGCAAACACACTCACACACACACGCACACACACACACACCTCCAACTTGTACGTTGACATTCATACCTCCGTCGCGCCTCTTATTTGTGTTTCATTCGGCAGACTCCATAGCCCGACCAATCTCAGACCGTCTAAAATGAATTATCGATTCTCTGCCTTGTAGACTTTTAACATTTGTCTCCATTTGTTCACCGGCTGCTATCCCAGTGTCCTCTGAAGGGGGACACAGGACGAATCCTTTACCAAGGATAAGGGCACAGAGTACCATGCGTAGAATATCACCTCAATGACAGAGATGGTGCTTCCGCTACTAGAAAACATGGCATCACTGTCAAGGTTACCTCAGAAGCTAGGCACAAGTTAATGTTCCTTTTTCTAGTGGTGTCATTCAACACCGAGTGTGTACTGGACCGTCCTTCTTGGACGTCCTACATTGTTGCTCTTTGTTCATTGTGTCGCGTTCTTCTTTTTCCTTGGATTTATTAGCAGGCTGCACTGTGTCGGGCTGCTATGAGGTCATGATGCTCACGTAGCTGCCGCGGCTATCGGCATCCGGATTTAACCCCGCCCTACCATAAGGGTACTGTCGGGGCAAGCCGTAACTGAGCTGGGCCAAACCGCACCTTGGGCCAAGGCGTGCTGGGCCGAAGCGCAACCGCCAGTGGAAACACGGTATTACATTTGCATCGTGGGGTCATTTAGCAGACCTTTTAGCATGGTTCAAGAAGCATTCGATCAATAGTCGAGCCACTATGGAGTTGACTCCCTGCACGGCCGAGGTGAGTGGAGTGATGCAGAGGACCAGACGATGACGAGGAAGGCAAAACCTTCTTTATGTCATAATAATTGGAATTACACCATAGATAACGTTTTTCACTGCTCAGCTTTAAGGCCCATTCACACTCTACGGTAAATACGGATAGGAACCCTTTCGTCCGGTCCCGGAGGTCGTTTCGTCCTTCAGTGGGTCCGTCGCCTCTGAGCTTACGAATCCGGAGTGCTCTTGGAGGAGAAACTGCGCAATACCAACGGAAATCGAGGCGGCAGTATAGAGTCAGAAGTCCAACAATTCGCATAAATAGAGAGTAATATAATATCTGATATGTATATTAGATATAAATATTGCATTTAACATTTTATACTTGCATTATACTATATACCTGACCTTTTTATTTTGTTGTTCACCTGCTTTGGCAATGAGTTGTAACTGGTCATTTAAAATGGCGCAACATTTTGAGGAGAGAATCTGCGGGTTGGTGAGGGGTGTCACATACCACCCCCAGCAGACACAGCCTACACTTTTTGCGCCTTTTTTTTGCCAAATTCGGATGGCAGAAAAAAAAATCATCTCCTCTAAAGATGCCATGTTTGCGTTTGTCGATGCCGGTAATTTGTGACGCGACAGTCACTGCCCTCTAGAGGATGTATTGCGTAACATCCATAACAAGGCTGGAACCGGACGGAGGTATGAAGCGTAGTCCCGAAGACAACGTTTGGTACGGACGGACAAATTTCGTCCGGATCCGGAGGTATTAATCAGCCTTTGCAAGGAACCCCTAAAAGATCTACAAAGAATATGTTTAAATCACCAAAAATACAACCATGCTGCTTCTTACAACCGTGTGTTGATGTGACTCCCCCCACCCACCAACACCAACACCTCTCCACTGTGCCGTCACTACGCCCCCCCATTCCCTCACCGTGGCTGGTGTCAAAGATGTTGACGTTCTTGGTGAACTTGGAGCTCTGGTGGCCGCCGCCCTGGCGCAGCCCCCCCAGCAGGCACAGCCGGCCGGCACCGTCCCACAGCACGCCACAGTACGAGCGCTTGCAAGGCATGGTGGGTAATGTAGTCCAGGAGCGCGTCTCCGTGTCGTAGACCTCGAAGGCCTTGATGGGACGCTTGCATTGACGGCCGCCTGAGCATGGGGAGGAGACCCAGGAGAAGGAGAGCATGGGGAGGAGACCCAGGAGAAGGAGAGCATGGGGAGGAGACCCAGGAGAAGGAGAGCATGGGGAGGAGACCCAGGAGAAGGAGAGCATGGGAGGAGACCCAGGAGAAGGAGAGCATGGGGAGGAGACCCAGGAGAAGGAGAGCATGGGGAGGAGACCCAGGAGAAGGAGAGCATGGGGAGGAGACCCAGGAGAAGGAGAGCATGGGGAGGAGACCCAGGAGAAGGAGAGCATGGGGAGGAGACCCAGGAGAAGGAGAGCATGGGAGGAGACCCAGGAGAAGGAGAGCATGGGGAGGAGACCCAGGAGAAGGAGAGCATGGGGAGGAGACCCAGGAGAAGGAGAGCATGGGGAGGAGACCCAGGAGAAGGAGAGCATGGGGAGGAGACCCAGGAGAAGGAGAGCATGGGGAGGAGACCCAGGAGAAGGAGAGCATGGGGAGGAGACCCAGGAGAAGGAGAGCATGGGAGGAGACCCAGGAGAAGGAGAGCATGGAGAGGTGAAACAGGAGAAGAAGAGATCAGTAAATTAAATTCACTTTTTTTGTCCCACAAGGCATCCAGTCGCAGTCACCGCAACACGTTAGAACAGACAAGGGAAAAGAGCCTACAGGAAGCCTTTATAGGCTGAACAACATGTGTGGGTTAAGACATCCTGGGGTGAAATATACTAAAAACAAAAATCCACACGCACGCATCCCATGTCGGGTAGACATTTTCTGGGCTCTAACACACACACACACGCGCACACGCACACACACACACACACACACACACACACACACACACACACACACACACACACACACACACACACACACACACAGTCCTCACCGGCCACATAGAGCTTGTTGGCCAGCAGGTGTATGTTGGCGTCGTAGCGGGGAGAGGCCATGGGGGGCAGCTGGGCCCACACGTCCTTCCTAAGGTCGTACTGCTGCAGGATGGCTCTGGGGAGGAGATCCCCCCCCATCCCCCCTATGGCCAGGGCCCGCCCGTCTGGAGAGACACACACACACACACACAAACCCACCCACACACACACACACACACACACAGGCACACACAGACACACACAGACCGGCAGACAGAGAGACGGACAGGCAAGCAGACAGACACACAGGCCGACAGACACACAGACAGACAAACGCACAGAGAGACACACAGACCGGCAGGCAGACAGAAGGACACACAGGCAGACACACACAGGCAGGCAGACAGGCAGACCGACACACACAGACAGACACACAGACGCAGAGATAGACAGACACATAGACAGAGAGTTGGAGTGAGAGGAAAGCCTGTTCAATGGTAGTCTTGTGAGAACATCCAGATGTGTTTTGCAATGAATATCATTCTGTCCTTGACTGGGCAGCAATTGATTTCCACATGTGTGCTTCAGCTGATCAGATGAAATCACTGAATGATCTACTAGCTCCCCTCGCTCTGAAGCAGAACCATGTTCTCAATAGGACCCCACTAAGGTCCTTTCTGTGTTTTGGAGTAATGGAATATCAAAGTGGTATGGTCGGTGTAGGAGGTAGTTTCTTGTGCATATATTATTGTAAGATGCTGTGTTTGTATGTGTCCTGTACGTGTTTGTTGTACGTCCTTGCCCTGAATGTACACACTTGTTGTATGTTGTACGTCCTTGCACTTAAAAATAGTACTGAGCATTGTGTAGCATCTTATCTAGCTATCTTTGTTAAATATGGGGAATGGGTTAAAATAGCGATTGTTAGTGCTTGAAACTTGGTTCTATGAACAACCTTACTGTAACGACAGCGATATATTGTTTCTCCTTCTCACAAATGTATCCTCGCTTTGGATAAAAACATCTGCTAACTGCCCTAAGTGTAAATGTCCTACATGTAAAGGAGTTATGGCAATCAATGCTGCCGGTGTGGAGGCCATGGAGGCGTTGCTATGCAGTAGCAAAAAAACTTTTGACATTGGATGTATTCTGAACCTGCTCCAACATACATTATTATGTAATAATAACGAATAACCTGGTAATTTTCTCTTCATTTCAACAGATATTAATTTGAGCAAGAAGTATGTTTCCCCTGGATCTTTTATGTGAACCAGGCTGTAGACCTTGAGTAGACCTATTTTATTATTATTTGATTTATTTTTGTTTTCTATTTTTACAAGCAAGAAGCATCTGAAGAGCGCCCAGGCCAGCCCAGTAACGAAGGAAAGGAGCAAAGGACCTTTGAAAAGGACAGTCAGTACGAAAGCAGAACACTGCGTTTTCACTTGTTTTGGAGGTTCTGCTTAATATTTAAATCCAACAGTCAAGCAGACATTTTTGGTACGGCGGCATGACGATGACATGATATTTTTTGGATATGTAAAACGTGAAAAACGTCAATTGTTCGGAAACGGTGGAACCAAGGTAGTGATTGGAGAGTACTAATTTTCCAACTCTGACGCTGTCAAACTGTATGCTCATCTCTGCAGTTGCTAGGCACTCCGCTTGCTGCAAACATGCTCACACACACACACACACACACACACACACACACACACACACACACACACACACACACACACACCGACTTTAAGTTCTATAACTGCCTGAGGGAGACAGCAAGCCTCATCTTCCACACAGTCAGCCACATACAGAGTGTGTGCGCAGTTTCTGTGTGTGTGTCTTTGTGTCTGTGTGCGGCGACGTCTGATTGCGTGAGTTTCCATGTGTGCATGTCTGTGTGCGTGGATGTGTGATTGCGTGAGTTTGTGTGTGAGAGTGTGGAAACACCCACCTGCCAAGGGGCTAAAGGGCGATACAGGCTGTCTGTAATCAAGCAATCAACCAAGCAGCACTGAATAGTTAAACCACAGAGTGAGAGTTGGGGGTTCAACGCTGGCTGGCGTCGTTCAGGCACTGGCAAAATTCAAAAAAACATTAGCAATCAAGAGGAAAATAAACGCTTCTGAAAGTGTCAGTGAAGAACAGAACCATAAGTAAATTGTAAATGGACTGCATTTATACAGTGCTTTTCTAACCGGTGGCCACTCAAAGCGCAAGCACACATTCAACCATTCATGCACACTTTCAAACACCAACGGAAGGGTCAACCATGCAAGGCGACAGCCAGCTCGTCAGGAGCAGGTGTCTTGCTCACACCTCTCCACCTCGACATACCTCGGAGCCGAGGATCGAACCAGCAACCTCCTGGTTCCCAGCCAACCCCCTCTACCTCCTCTGCCACATGCCTCCCTCATGTCGGCGGTGAGCACCAAACCCTGTGAGCTGGAATATTGTCTGCATCCTATTCAACCTCACCATGTTCCTCCTCAACCACATTTGTACCTTAAGCCCAAGTGGTTGCTACACAACACACACCTTTCAGAGTGACGGCTGCTACACACATCTTTCACAATGACGGCTGCTACACACACCTTTCACAGTGACGGCTGCTACACACACCTTTCACAGTGACGGCTGCTACATACACCTTTCACAGTGATGGCTGCTACACACACCTTTCACAGTGATGGCTGCTACACACACCTTTCACAGTGATGGCTGCTACACACACCTTTCACAGTGATGGCTGCTACACACACCTTTCACAGGGACGGCTGCTACACACACCTTTCACAGTGATGGCTGCTACACACACCTTTCACAGTGACGGCTGCTACACACACCTTTCACAGTGATGGCTGCTACACACACCTTTCACAGTGATGGCTGCTACACACACCTTTCACAGTGATGGCTGCTACACACACCTTTCACAGTGATGGCCACGCCCATCAGAGCCTCGCGCAGAGAGCTCCTCTTCCTCCACCTGCCCTCCTCCGTGTTGTACACCTCCACCGCCTTCACAGGGCTCTGGTCCTCGCCCACCCCCCCCACCACCAGGATCTGCTTCCCCAGGACGGCCACGGCGGCCCCGGCCCGAGGGGTCGGCATGGCAGCCAGGCTGATCCATCGGTCGCCCTGCACAGAGAAAGAAGCCAACCAGAGAGAGAATTTAAACCTGCACTATGTACATTTACCATTAGCAACTTCTGGACCAGTTCATACAAAACAATGACATAGTGCAGGTTTAAAGAGTATGCCTTTAAAAAAAAAGTCTGAGGCAGGGCTGCCGGCTCCCTGTAACTGCCCCTTCCATTCGGATTGAATAAGATCAGGGGTGCCGCATAAACACTTAATACGTTCTCCTTAAAGCTAAATGTCAAGAGGCACTAGTCTCGAATGTAATGTATAGTGATATTGAGATAAACTGTCAGCGGGAACACTTTCTGAAGAGTGAACTAATCACTGAGATCAAACCTCAGGGACAGCACCATCTCTGGTGAAACCAGGGTAATTACAACCGGCAATTAAAGTCACATGGCACCAGTTTGATTAAATTGTAAATGAAAAAAGTGTCTGTTGCTTTCTCTTTGGCTTCATTTCAAAGTTTGATTACTGTTTAGCAATGATTTGGGTCTTTGACTAGGACATTTTACCTCACTATTGAAGGGCACCACCACACACAGTGATTATGACTGGCGACAAAATATCTTGCCAAAGGCTAAATCTTTTCTAGAGTTAAGCTGTTTACTGGCTTGGAGCGGTCAGTGTGACAGTAGGCGGAATGGCTGGCTGCCAGTCCACCCAGACGTGGGTTCTGATGAAATTCTATCAGGATCTGGCCCAAGTTCATGATGTGTGGCTTGTGCTCTACGATAATATAGAGGGCATCCTAGATTCTTTGGAATAAACAAAAGATAGACTGGACAACTTTCCACAGTTCGTAGCTCTGTCAAGGAATACCTCAATTTGTGAGTATACTCCCAGCAAGGCTGAGGACCAAATGAGCTATGAAGATATTATTGTAGCAAAAGTCTTTAGCATATGCACACAAGTCATAAATGTGTTACAGTAGATTTGAAATCGTCAATATTTTTTCTATCATTGTAAACACAAAATAGGGGGTACGAGTTCACATGTCCTTTGGTACAGGTGCACGAATCCTATCCTGTGCATCACAACTTGATCATGGTAAGATCAATGTTATTATTATTACTAAAGTTTCCGCTCAACCTCTCATTGTAATTAAACCCATAGCAATAATGTGGAAACCCCAGTCGATAATGTAACAAATTTCTGACCGCATATTATAATAACATTTTGCCTATAATGTTGCAACGCATAACAATTTGGTTCAACTATTACGTAATGAATCAAGCATAATCATTTCCTCCTTATGTTATGTAAGGAGGTTATGTAATTCTACTTATAAGCCGTTTTCACACATAAACACGTGCAGCTGTGAAGCTGTGCAGTGCTAACATTTAATTATTTTTTTAACCATTCAGGGAACAAAAGGCAACGAGCTGATTATTATTTAGGGGGCCACTCAATGACAACAATGACAGAAGCGTCACCAACACGCCCACTAAAGTGTTGTGAGAAATACAGACTTTCTACACCTCAATCACATATAAGGTAATTTACATTTTCTACAGAGTAAATACTACCTCAGGGGTAGTATTATTCTGGAGATTTTCAGGATACAAATGTCAGGATATGTTATTAACACATACAGCCCATCAGAAGAATATCAGGACTTACACGTGTGTCTGAAAGCAGCTAGTGTGTGAGCATTTGATTACATTATAAAATTAGTCAAGCGACCAGTGACCAGCCCCCACAACAAGTGCCCATTGACTTAGAAACGGACAATTCAGTGAGCCGGAGTGCACTCGTCACTGACAATTAAGACACCTACCTGTCAATCATGGGACCCATGCCAGACCTGTCCTCTGATGAGGAAGTTAACAAGCCTATATTGGCCAGTCTTGAGAGTCATCCGTAAGTTATTGGTTGATATGATATTGTTTCAATGAGTAACGTTTGAGCTTTTTAAGTTGCTTTGCTTTGTTTTATGCAAAGAGCTGAAAGTATGTAAATGTCAAATACATTGATCACATAGTATAATCCATTAACGTATATTCTCTGAATTCTAATTTTTAACAGGACGTCTGAAAATGACACAGTTGCGAAGGAGGTGCTCCTCGATCTTGCCTCCAAAAAGAATAGCAATCAGAAATGCAGATTCAACATAAACCGTTCTGCTGTGCTTGATGGTGCTGTGAGAGGTTTCAAGAGACTGTCCTACATCTGACCTTCCAAATGTGTGTCATGTTCTCGGATGACTTTAGCGTGGATGAGGAGGCTGTTGACCTCGGTGGCCCTAGGAGGGAGTTCCTGCGTCTGGTCACATGTATGTGACTAGACGCATGCTTTAATTGTGTACAGTGTCCCTTTCTATATGGCTATGATCACTTTTTATTTCAAGGGTTGTGCCCTGTACTTAAACTTAATTTGTCTTCATGTCATGATTCCTCAAGCCTTAAGAGAGGACAAGTATTTTTTTGCTGGCCAGGCCATTGCGTTGAGCCTAGTTCATGGCGGGCCTGCTCCTGGGTTCTGTTCCCATTCTATTTACGCCTCCCTGACCGGAAGATCGCCCAAGCCTGAGGTGCTGGAGATTGTAGATTTTGACCTTTATGCCAAGGTCAAAAAGGTAAACACATTGTAAACATACAGAATACTTAATGGCCAGTGTTATAACAATTGGATTCTATGGAATTTGTTTCTGATTCGACACAATATCCCTGGACAGGATATTTGACTTTGCAGAATCCATTTAAATACTGTATAGTTCAACATAATAGTTTTCTGTATTATTTAATATGTTTTCATCCAAAAATACAAGTAGTAAGATCTAAACAATCTTTCTTATTCAACAAAGTATGAACACAGCAGACAGTACTTTAGAGCAAATAACAGCATTTCCTGAGTATGACAAACTTCACGTAGAACATCCATTTTCAAATCATCAAACAATGTAAACAGAAATGTTGTTTCATGGCACCCTTTTCATTCCTTCCTATACCTTTACTTTTCAGAGGAGTGTTTTTGAAAACTTTTACTTGCAGTGAGCAGATCATATGAAGTTCCATTGTTCCAACTGTTATGCTCAGTTAGGAATATATATATTATTATATATTACTGTGAAAAGTAACTATTGCGTTACTTTCAAGTTCATTTTTAAATGATCAAATGTGTCAAATAATTTGGACCCAACCTCCACCCCTCATTAACGGAACTTAAAATACATGTGCGTATTCATGCACAGAAGCATGAAATGCAAGCAACGTTGAAAGATGTTTGAATTACTTGACACTCAGGTGGAGAGGCACTTTGCCCAGGGCATAATGTGCATTTCACGATTACATACATTCCTTTAATCTTGTGGAGGGAAAAGTAATGTCTATACTTGCATTTAAAGAAGGCTATTTTGGGATTATTTGGGCACGCCATTCCTGTTTCTCGTTGACTCACTTGTGTCGTTGTGTGTCCCATTATGCGTTTTGAATTTGTGTTAACATCACCCGCCCAACTCTAACTCTGATGGGCTTACCATGACATATTACTCTACCACAGCCAATCATCATTTAGGAGATTGTCTCGTTCCCACTAACCAAGTCACAACAGTAAAGAGAGAGAGACAGAGAGATCTAGTTGGTTTTACGAGAAAATTGCTTCCATTATAGTAACGCGCCACATCTTTTGGCAGAAACGGCATTATGATAGCAAGAGTATTCAATTAGATTACTCGTTACTAAAAAATATAACGCCGTTAGTAACGCCATTATTTATAATTCCTTTATTCCCATCACTGATCAAGAGAGAGAGAAAAAACTGAACATTAACCAGGCATATTTTATTTGTGTGTGTAGTTTTGTATTATTTTTCGGGAGAGTCTCAAAGATCTACCAGTTGATCCCGACCGACGGGTTGGCGACCAATGGTTCAAGATTAAACAGGTTACGCTACTGAGAATGCTATTCATTTGAATGTTTATGCCGCGGCCAGAAAATTTACTTGCAACATCATCACGTTATAATCGATTATGATCAGCCATCGATGCATCGTCCATGTCCGCATCGCGATTGTTACGGCCACATTGGCTTTTCAGTTGTCATTGTGTGTGTACTACTTGTTTTGTCTGCCTTTTCTCTCATAGGCCTGATCCCGCATGTTCCCGGTTGGGGGTGTGCCCGGCCTCCGAGAGACGGCGGTGGGAGATTTTGGTTTGTGTTTTGCTCTGATGTCAAGACCAGTTTTGATTAATGCTTTTCACGCAATTAAAACCAGAAACGTGGATTGTCGAGCTGTCTCCTGCCCCGTTTCTTTGTTACGTCTGAGAACAGCGATGCATCGATTAATTTCAACACCTCTAATGTGTTGTATATCCATGAAGATAATGTTGAGTTTTTGGAGAGAATGTACATCTTTGGATGAATTGCAACAGGCCACAGAACCACTTACCAATTATCTGGCCAATGCAGGGTGTCTCAGGCCTTTGAAAGGCATGGAGGACCAAGACTTTTTGTTGGAGGACATCCTCATGCTTCAGGTGGTCCATCGCGTCAGTGGAGCATTTGAAAGGTTTTTATGAAGGTATCATTGCAGCAAAAGTCTTTAGCACCTGTAACTGCAGATTTTGAATGCGTACACTAAGTTCACTTAGTTCAAAATTTGGGTTTACGAATGCACACATTTTGGGCATGTTCTCATATTAAACACGAGTGTGCGATTGTGTTTTGCACCAACTGCGCTGCAATGATTGTAGCAAAAGGATTTGAGCACCTGTAACACAGACTTGCGTACTCGTAGACCCTATTTTGTGTTGAAGTCGTAAAAAAATATTTACGACTTCAAATGTACTGTTACACATTTGTGACTTTAGAGTACACATGCAAATTAAATATATACGACTTAAAATTTACTGTGACTTTAGTGTACGCAATCAAAATCTGCAGTTAGAGGTGCTAAAGACTTTTGCTACAATAATACCTTCATAGGTTTGTGTAACTCCGTTGTTTAGCAAATATAATTAAGAATAACAAAAGATGTCAACATATATTTATTAGTAAACGCCAATGTACAACCTTACAAACATTCTGAAACAAGGCTTATGTGTCCTGTAGAAATAACTTAAAGAACATCAGGTTATGGATAGTTGTCAAATACAACACCTTTTTGCATAACCAAAAACTCTGAACTGTCTTGTAAGTCATTCCTTTTATGTACTGGGTGATAACTTATCCAATATGAAAACAGTTATTTGAATCTTCTCATGATCAATTTTTAGATTCAGGGCGGGGATGAAGACCCTTGGTGTTCTTGCCGCAATAAGAATGCAGCTAGCTCCTTTCAGACCACTGATGTGTCACGAGCCATCCCAACTGACAGCTGATGTACTAGAAAAGCTCTTTGTTATTTGACTGTCAGCAGTGGGCAGCAACAAAAGAAGGGCAGAGGAATCCGTTGTTCCATTTTGGAGGGAGTACCAAAATGGATATTAAGGGTAAGTATTATTGCTAGCTATGGAATATGTGTACACATACTGCACTACTCCACAACTTTTTTCTCTAGATAAATTGCCTTCCTTCAGTTTATGCGGTTTGAGTAGTTTCATCAGATACCTTTGTACAGTAGTTTTTTGTTAACTTTGAACCCTCTTCACATTATTTTCATATGCTCTTCTGTTTGTATATCCATCCCTTATAAAAGAGCATACTAGATTAATTTGGTGTTTTTTGGTGTTCTTTGGCCTACCCTGGGCCAGGGCTCCCGACATTGAAGCTAATCTTAGGGTGCTGGCATGCGATCAGACCACATATGGAGTTAGATTAAATGCACCAAACACCAATGCTAGTTTCGACAACATCGTAGTTCATGTCCGCACCAACGATGCTAGGACGAGACAAACCAAGGTCACAAAAAGCAACATTGCTAGGCTTTGTGACTTTGCCAGAAAGATGTGTCGGCATTGATTAATTCTCTCTGGCCCTCTACCGATTAGGGTAATGATGAGCGTTAGAGCAGATTACTGCCTCTAAATCGCTAGCTGACACGATATAGTTCAGATCAGGGCTTTGGTTTCATAGATAACTGGCCCTGGGGTCGCCCTGGTGTGCTCATGAGAGACGGCCTTCACCCTACTGGGTTAGGCGCCTCAATTATGTCAAAAAAGGTAGATAGATGTCTTAGCCAGGCGTGACTCATCCACTCACAGCATGCTGGGTTGCAGGAGTTTAGCAAACCTGCTAGCAACATGATAGTTTACGTTGCAGAGTCTAGAACAGCAGGTGGGTTAGCTGAACAAGTGTATCAGGATGATGCATCTATTGCACCAACCCTTTCAGAGCTGAGTGTTAACCGGACTCCCGTTGAAATTAACGCTGTACCTATGTGTATGGTGGCTCAAATTGCTCCAGACAAAAGGGAGTATGGCTGTTTGTCAAAAATCGGTACACATGTTGAGACACCACGAAAAGACCCAGAAAAATACTTTCTTCGAGTGAGACGGAAGAGAGCCATCCTTCCAAACAAACCAACATCGTCAAGTCGAGCTTCGAGAAAGAGATCAGTGGCCGGCTAACAAATATTGAAACTCAATTAGCCAAGCTTGACAAACTGGAGGTAATAAAAAAACGTACTCGCCGAAATCACGGCCTTGAAAGCTTCTGTTGACTTCGCAAACAACCAAAATGCGGACATGCAAACGAAAAACAAAGCACTCGAAAATAATATAAAGGAGCTGAAAACTACCACTGCATAGATTAAAAAAAGGAGAACAAACAACTAAACAACGCCGTGCTTGAAAATGCAGGAGCATGAGAAATAACATTGTCATCTCGGGGCTCGAGGAAGATGAGGAGGACTCCACCATCACCGAGCAAAAGCCTTCCTGGAAGACTCTCGCCGGCTGCCGATTTGGCTATGGTGGACTTCCAGAGGGCTCATCGCTTTGGGATAGTGACCCTCAACAAGCCCGGGCCTATCATAGCGTGCCTCTCCCTCTTCAAAATGAAATTCGCTATCATGGGCAGAGGACGGGAGCTAAAAGATTCACCCCTGGGTTTGAACAACCAATATCGCAAAGAATTCATGGACAGGAGACGCATTCTTGTTCCCATACTCAAAGAGAAGCGGAAACAGAAACAAAAGGTGAAACTGGTGATTGATAAATTGTATGTCAACAACGAGCTCTACAAGGACCCCACCAAAATTGACTGTCTGCGATACAGCGGTGGGAGGCTATGGGGTGCAGCGGCAGACCAGCTCTGCAGGGGCTACTTTCACCCATCATGGCTGGGAGAGTGGCTGTGCGGGGCCTCGGCCATCATCCTACCTGGGACACAACAGCTGCCCAACTCCACAGAGTGCTCTCTACCATCGTCGGCGGACCTGACCATCACACTCAGCAGCCAAACAGCTCAAAAGATACGAACAGCACCATGTCTGATGACATATATAACTGTGCGACAGCTTCCTCCATAACTGTGCGACTCAACACTCGACCAGGTCTAGAGAACTCCGCGATCATTAACTTTGCTGGACTGCTGAAACAGTGAGTAAACTGCCATCATCCCCCCCTGCGAATGCGGGCTACAGACAAGCTACATTGTTACGTACAGATATGCACATGCACACACGCTCTAACAGTAGCCCTACACACAATCCAAAAAACTCACCACTCAGATTCCTCCTTAACTATACATTTTCTACATGATGCAGGTCACTTTCCTGTTATATTTTTGTCAAACTACTATGATGGGACGCGAGTGGGTAATGCATGACCTATGCTACACTTTGATGCATCTGATTTTTTTGATTAAATGGGAAGGGAGGGGGAAAAGAGGAACAAGGAAAGCGGTAGGGAACCAGGATTACTCCATAATCAGACCTATAATGGGCTTTGAAGATCTGGCTAGAGATGATGAGCATCTCTCCGACATGGGTGAACACATAAGCTGTAAAGCCTACACCATTGACCAAATAATAGATAAGACAATTTTTCCTTATTTCACACAAATATTAGAAGCCTGAATAAACACCACACACAACTCGACTCCCTTCCATTTATTACAAACCAGTTTTGACATTGTGGGTTGCAGTGAGACCTGGCTTAATGAAAACTCTCACCTTGATATCTTAAATATAGGTGGATATAACCTAATGGTCAGAAATAGAACTTACTCTGTCGGAGGCGGAGTATGCTTGTATGTGAAATCATTACTTTCTGAGATTTCTGAACATCTACCTACCTTCATCTCTCAAATAAATTTTAACTTTTACTACACAAATAAAAAGCCAAGGTTCTAAATTTAAAAACACTGACAAACTTGCGTGAAAACATGCAAAACAAATCATGGGAGCATATTTACAGCTGCCGTGACCCTGGCACCGCTTATTACTTATTGATAAATGAAATAACGGACTATGCAGAGCACCATCCCCGAGAAAGTTGTTGCAAATGGCACGACAAATAAAAATGCCTGGATCACAAGGGACATCAAAAAATCTATTTTTCATAAAAATAATTTGTATAAACATGACATTAAAGATCCATCAGATGAAAATAAAATAAAATGTACACAATTTAGGAACAAACTTACACAAATTATTAGAAAGGCCAGACCATACCATTTCACGGAACTCCTGGCTAAATCACAGGGCGATGCCAAAAAACCTGGCAGATGCTCAACAACGTTCTCGGGATGGGCCCAAAGATTACTGCGTTACCTGATGTCTCGAACGGTGAGAGAAACGTGGCGGCAGATGATGCTGACCTTGCTGATGTTTTAAATTCTGATTTTGTCTCTATTGTGAAAAATCTCACGCAGAACCTAGTTCAACCTTTGAATGCTTCGTTTAGCCAGTTTTCACAAGATGGTCAACCGAATTCCTTTACTTAATGCCAACAAATTGTTTTGAAGTATCTGAAACTATCAGGAGCATGAAAAGATCTCAGTCATCAGGAGCCGACAATATTTGCAGTTCTATCCTAAAAGCCATACGCAAAATTTGTCCCGGTCTACAAGTCTGACGATAAAAATGATTTAAATAATTACAGCCCCTTTCAATCTTATCTTCCCTTTCTAAAATATTTGAAAAGAATTGTATGCACCAGACTAATAAAGTTCTTAGACAAATGTAATATTGTTGACTCTCCTCAATATGGCTTCAGGAAAAAAAGAACTACATGTATGGCGGTTCTTGATTGAACTGAAAATGTATATGATCGGATGCTATTGAAAAAGGTGATCTCTCTGTTAGCATCTTCTTGGACTTGTCAAAAGCCTTTGACACTATTGATTATGAAATTCTGTTTCATAAACTGTATTTTTATGGTATTAGAGGTGTTGCATTGAATTGGTTTAGAAACTATCCTTATGAGAGAAAACAAAATAACAAAGAATCCAGTAAAAAAAAATCATAAACCATGTGGTCCCCCAGGGGTCAATTATGGGGCTGCTATACATTATCTATATGAACGACTTTGTCCACTCATCCAATATTTTCAAGAATACTTTTTGCGGTTGATACAAACTTGCTCATATCAAACAAAGATCTGCTTGTATTACAATCGATTGCTAATAAAGAAATTGAGAAAATTAATTTATGGCTTAAATGCAAAAATGAATTAAATTATATTCCATTCTAATAAAAATAAAGATAAAGAGAACATGTGCCTTAACATTGATGGACGTGAAATAATAAGAGTAAAAAATACAAAATTCCTGGGGGTCCACATTGATGTATACTTAAACTTTAAATATCATATTGAGCAACTCACCAAGAAATTATCCATGTACTCCGGTCCAATCTCTTAACTCCGGAAATTAAGAGATTACCTTCCACTCTCAGCACACCCTGTACAGATCTTTATTCAAACCTAATTTACTTTTCTGTAATATAATTTGGTGCAACACCTTTCCGAGCTATCTTTTTGAATTACAATCACATCAAAAGAAAGTTATTCGCACCATCTTCTGGTCACATTTTAGAGAACACACTGGTCCTCTCTTTGAAGGCTCATGCATGCTAAAAGCTTGCCGACCTGAAAGTTTTCCTAAACATATGCATTGTTTCTGGTTGTAAACCAATCTCATGCTTGTCTGTGTAAACTTCTTCCTATGTGCAATCCCCTGCATAGACACAACACTAGAAATAAACTCCTGATCAAGGGGAAAAAACGGATACGCAAATTCAGAAATTTAAGTGTCGCTTGCCAGGGATTCCAGTTATGGAATAAGATGGAAAATTATGTAAAGATTTCAAAATCGTTCCATCTCTTCAAGACAAAGCTTAAAAAGCAATTCCTCTCTAAATATGTCTAAAAACTACTGGACACACAGAGGTCTTCTGAATATGTCTAAATAACTAACATAATATGGACCCCTCTGGCTTTCACACCAAAAAGAACCAAGAGCCAGTTCCGGGCTGGTGCTAGGGCCAGTTCCAAACAGGTTCCAGACTTATCCCAGTTAAGAACCAGTTGGTTTCACACCGGCCAGAGCCAGCCATGGAGCCGGCGTGAGCAACGTCATGACGTCACTGCAAACGTCTCTGCTTTCCCAGCAACCCTCCCGCCCTGCCGGAACTGTACGATAATAAGAAGAACCCTCGCGCCAGTTTCAAACACAACAACAACAATTTCGTCTACGATTCAATCCGTGTATGGTTCGTTCTTTGAATATTCCGATTTAAAACAAAATCAGAAAAAAACAAAAACGACTGTTTTAAATCTGAATATTCAAAGAACGAACCATACACGGATTCACGTCCATTGTTTACTTCGGTGTTTTAAAAATCCCGGTCTTCGTTGGTCTTGCTGTTTATGAAGGTACGGATAACCCCGCCCCCTGCCCCCGGCGTAAAAGCGATTCTAGTTCTAGCCCAGCTCAAAAGTGGGGCTGGAGTTGAACCGGTTTTTAGGGGCCGGAGCCGGTTCTTTGGCGGTGTGAAACCAAAACCCTGGCACTAGCTCCGAACTGGCCCGGAACCGGCTCTGATTTTGCGGCGGTGTGAAAGGGGCATCTGTGTACCAGGATGAGATGGACCTATTTATTAAAAAGGCACCCAGTGCAACTTTCGAGGCTTAAAAATAAACATTCAATTTCTAGTCTTTTTTACACGTAGTAAGTTTCAATAACTCCATGCCATTACATACCGACATTTAAGCAGCAAAGATGAGACGTCGTTGTGTGGTGAGAACTGATACAAAATCAATAACAACAACAATGCCGCCATTTTCTTTATTTTTTGTAACCTACAATAAATAAAGCAGGCTTCCAGTCAATGGAAAAATGGCTTCTCCCCACCGGCGATTGTTGTTTACGATTTTCTATCAGTTCTCACCACACAACGACGTCTCATCTTTGCTCCTTGAATGTCGATATGTAATGGTATGGAATTATTGAAACTTACTACGTGTAAAAAATACTAGAAATTGAATGTTTATTTTTCATTGAATGTTTACATAAAGTTGCACTGGGTGCCTTTAAGTAGTGTGACACCAACCATCTCGTTCTAAATGTGACCAAAACACAGGAAATGGTTTTGGATACGAGGCAAGTGACTGACCATGAGCCAGTGGTCAGCAAAGATCAGGAAATCACCCAGGTATCCTCATACAAGTATTGAGAGGTTCATATTGATAATTGATAATCTTCTCTGCTGGAAGACACATATTGACAAACCGTGCAATAGACTGCAACATAGGCTATATTTTTTGCGAAGATTAAGATTGTAGGCTACGGCGTAAGCAGCCACATCATGATCATTTTCTACCGTGCCATTGTAGAGAGCATCATTAGATATGGGATCACCTCATGGTTTGGCAACCTAATCGTTAAGCTAAGATGCAAACTGGCCGGCATGCACAAAACAGCAATGAAAATCGTAGTGAGGAAAGAATATGAGCCTATACAGAGCATGTATGAGCAGGCAGTTAGGAAAAAAAGCAAAGAAAATCATTTCCAGCTCCCAACACCCACTCTTCCCTGAATATGAAACCCTGCCATCAGGGAGAACGCTCCGGGTGCCGCTATGCAAATGTAACCGCCTTAAATTATAATTTGTCCCAGCCTCCATTAAGCTGACGAACAATGTGCAATAAATAGGTTAGCAATTTAGCACTTAGCCCTTTAGAACACTATAGCACAATATCCATAAGTTCTAGTGCAATAAACACGTGCACATTTTCCCCCCATACTGTAGATTTCTATGTTATACAGCAAGGGGCAATTTAAGTCTATCAAGCTCCATGTTTTCGATGTTAAAATGTTGGTTTGTGTTACGTATTTTAAGAACCTAAGTAACCCACAAATAGACCCTATGAAGCAGGACCAAACATATAAGCCGTAAATACTATGCATAGCCACAAGGGGAGCGGGACCTTACTGAAGGCTGCAATAATTAGTTTAGCCACAGAAGGCAGCACCACAGACAAGGGAGGAAGCCGAGGGTAATACGTCACACCGGCACCTAGCACTCCTTCCGGGTCTTGCGGACCAGACGATAACACTGCGACACTGCGAACACGGGGCAGAGGTCTCCAGAATCTTCTTTGCACCTATTAGACATACAAGGGTTAATGTTTTTGATCAGCTAGGAGACGCTCGACACGTGTTAAGATACGCTTCAACCTCCTTCTGCTCCGTAGTATCAGCTTTTACCATGCCGAAAAATACTTTATACCAAATAAAGTCTCTTAAAAGCTATCCTTTGGATTTGACCACTTTCCTTGAAGAACTCAGCAAATTGTCTGGTTGTGTTTGTGGTTGTGTTTTTTGAACTCTGTATGTTAAGAAAACAATGATGCACTGTGCCCAAGACAAATTTCCCCACGGGGACAATAAAGTTGAACCTTGACCTTATAAGGCCACCCGAGTGGTATTCCATCAACCAAACTAAAGGCAAAGCCGGGCTTATTTATCTTAGCCTGACTACCTTCAGCTAGAGTTGCGTTCCATTAACGTGACTTTAGGGAATCGCCGCTAGGTTTCCGTGGCAACTTATCCGACCAAACTAACCTGGTCGGTAGCAGGCTAACTGTCAGGCTTACTTAATCTGTGTTTCAGAGAAGTCCCATCTGTCGGCAACAAGTGTACCATCAGAAGATTCCGCCAAGCCTAGTCCTCACGATTCTGTCATAAATCTACATATATGAAGTACAAACAGCGTATATTTTCACTAATGCCCCGTTTACACCATCCCGCTAATGGCCGCTAATGGCCGATGGACCAACGATGTGGAAGTCGGGGTGATTCGGGTGACATCGGGCAAAAAATGTATGATCGGGTCAATTTATCGGGGTAGCATTTACACATACCCGATGTTATAACGATAACATAACGATTTATGCCAGGGAAGACACCCGAAGTGCGTTTGGTGTCATTTGACGTCATTTCGGGAGAAGGCAAAGGGGAGACTGGTTTAGACCGATATTTATTTATATTACAATAGCGATTTTATAATAATAGAACGCCGGTTCTAAATGGGCGAAGTACCCCTTTAATTATAAAAGTAGGACATCCATCCATCACCCCCTATTTATACCCAAGTGGCAGATTGAGGGTCTTCCTTAATTTGGTCACAATCGTTATTTGTCGAGGGTTCTCGAGGGTCTTTCATGTGTTGCGGTTGCCGATATAAAGACGATAAAACACGATAAAGCGCGGAAGATTAACGAATATAGCCGATGTACCCCAGGAAAATTCCCGAACGACTTGCGTTGTCTTACGTTATACTCCCGTAGTCCCGTTCTATTCCCGATTATAGCCGATTAGCCCATAGCAACACCTGGTAACCGATTCTACCCCGATAGACCCAAAATTAACAAACATGTTCGTTCTTTGCCGATGTTACCCGATGTTGCCCGATCATTGAGCTTTTCTTCCCGTTGTCTAACGATGTTCCCGGGATGAGTAACGGTGTTTCCCGATGCAACCATGCTATTTGCCGATGTTATAACGATAGTTGCTGATTTAGCCATCGGGCACCATCGGGGCCCACTATCGGGTAGGTGTAAACAGGGCATAAGGGTCTAAGATTTAATGATGCAAATGAAATAACTAAATTAATTGCCATCCATCGTTATCGTGGATATGTATTCTATTGGATTGAATCTATTGGATGACCAAACACTTGGGGCGACCCAAGTTCGGGTCCTTAGGCCTAACAATTGACTTTTTATATAATAAATATGTCTTACAATATCCCTAGAACCCAAATATAACTTACAAAAACCCATGGTAAAGTTAATGTTAACATTAATGTTACTGACATTGAAGCCTTTGTCACAATGACAAAGACACTGCTGCATGGGAAATAGCATGCAGCCACATAAATTCCCTTCAGGTGAGTTTCTCGGCAGGCATTCAAGACCACTTCTGTTGAGAAAAAGACTATGGTCAGTCAATTTAGTATATTCAAAGAAATGGAAAATAAATGGCTTGATTTTTTTTTTGATTACTCCAGTAATCCTTCATAAATTACTAATTGTGTGGGGATTGAACCCTGTACGACCGGGTGCAAGTCCGACACGTTACCTCGAGAGTATCTCCCAGTTTATAAATCCATGGTCAATATTAAATTAGAATATGTTAAGCTTAATACTACTCATGCATTCAACAGATGGGCATTTTTTTGCCAGATAGCCTCCCTGTATTTATTAATGGTTACAGTGTTCCCTTTTTTGAGTTATAATATGCTTGTACTCCTCATAGACCTCCACAAGCAGATTCTGTTTGCCGCTGGAATAGATCCCGCTCGGTCCTTTTCAGACATTTGATCAATGATTCGAAATTCACGGTTTTGGGCTGGTTACATATCTCGTGAGCACGTGTAATCCACGATAACGTAAGCCAGCTTGAACTAACCTGAGAAAGGCACGGCTGAACTGCGTTGATGGAATGGCTATAGCCTCAAGTGGTAGTTGGCGTTAGTTCTAACCGGGCTTAATCAACTAAGCGCCGCATTCTTTAGGACCCGAACTGGTCTGATCGCTGTCGATCGTAATTTTTGTTTGTGTTTCCCTACTGTGGTTTGGGGGGTGGGGGGTAGGGTGGCCTGTACTACGAACCTCGCTGAACATACCTAGGCTTCCTTGGGTAAAGCCTAGATTGACAGAGAGGCAACGCCTGATCAGAGTTAAATGGTTATGATCAGAGTAAATTAGTTGAGCCAGGTTTTCCGCTTTAGGTTCAATGCGCGTTCACGTGAAAGGGGCGTTTATCGCGTCATTTTACCCACCTTTACAAACTGGATAGATCAAGCAGTCTACATAAATGCGTATAATTGAAAAGATTCTGCATATTGTCTTTAAAATAATTATGCCAAATGCAGAATTGTTCGCCATTAATCCCAATAGAGTGATGATGATTTCAAAGTGCAAAAGCATGTGTCCAACCTGCCTAATTCTATCATTTAGGGAATTCACTTTAAATGCACCCTATGTAAGAAATGCATCGCATATGTTTTCAACCGCAGAGAGGTAGCATAGTGGATTAGTATAAGATCTGAACGCCAGCGACCGGGGTTCAAATCTCGCCGGTCTATCATCATGCCTTTTACCTCCATAGATGTGGTGCCAGCACGGCCTTGAGAATATGGAATTAAGTTCGAAGTAAGCACAAAAATATAATTCCATGACCTTTAGTGAATAAGTATCATATGCATAATAATTGGGACCTTTTCAGCTTCACAAAAATCGTCACTTGGGAGACAAACCCTGCACGCAGAAATTCAAGACTGACGCACTACCTCCCCTCTACCACTCTCTCACGGAGACACAATGCTCAACAGTAAGCATTGTCTAGTCTACATAAGGTCCAAAAAGGATGATCCTAGCGAATACCCTCTGATGAGAACCTGTATCTCTCATAAAGAATAACCTCAGGCAATGCTTAGTGATCGGTCCCGAAAGAGCCTCTGTCGGAGAGACCCCTGTACGAAACGGGCTCCGAGGTCCACGGGAACACCCACAAATGTTGACGCCATTGTCAAAGGAGGGGCTAGAATGCAGCGTATGGCATTCTAACTCGATAGACTAAGGCTACGTTTACACGATGACGGTCTGAACAGAAGACGCAAAAGTGGCGTTGCGTCTTCACTTTTTATTCCGCGTTTAGACGAGCGTTTTCGGGAGGAAATCTGCGTGCATACGGTGACGCAAAAGTGTGTGGAATTCGATTGTGTATGCATGCCAGGCTGCTAGGTGGTGCTGTGATAGACTATCACACAACACCGCCATGTCTGAGCGCATGCGTAGAATCTTCCTTCTCTTATCCGCCTAAGCTGAAAACCTGCTCCCGACCAGGTTTGGTTGAGAGCATAAGTCACCATGGTGATACAGCGACGCGAAAAGAGATAGACTTACGTGTCACAGCTAACCCAGGCTTTGAGCGCAACATATCTAGCTAACCCACTAATCGAGGATCGTAGTACAGGGCACTGGGACTTGTGTACTGTATTTTTGTTAGTGTTTCCCGTCTACCCTGTGTCTTATTTTCTGATGTATGATTGCAAGATATGAATAAAAACACCTTGTATCATAGGGCTCACCAAAAGCACACGTACAAGAGCTACTGATAACTTAATGAACATGTTAAATACATGGCTCAAAATTGCTCCAGACAAAAGGGTGGTGAGTAGGGCAGTTTGTCAAAAATCGGTACACGTTGACGAGAAAAACAATCCCCAGATCTATTCAAGTTAGCTAGAATAACCTTACTATCTTCTGAGGCATAGCGGGCTCGAGCCCAACGGGGTAGCCTCTCTGCAGATTAATCTTACCAGGGAGTGAAAAAACTAACTCTAACAAACAACCATACTCACCAAAACAACAAAGAAAATCTGACAAAAAAAGTCTGGTCCAGTCTCCCAAAAAGGTTCAAACAGTCCCCAAAATAAAGTGTTTTACTGTCATAAATAATTGCACAAGTTAAAAGCCTTGACAGTAGCACATGTTGTCACGAGAAGGGTTCTGAGGCTGAAGTCATGGCTTTTAAGCACACCTTCGCAGGTGTGCATAATTAACTTGATTGTGCCTGTGCACCACCCAACGACCATTGCACTGCCACTGCAAGGTCAGTGGGGGTGTAGAGGGGCGTAACACTACTATACTCTCTCATATACCCAACTATATACTCTCTCACACACTACTCACACACTACTATATCCTCTCACATACAATACTAAAACCTTTTACATACCCAACTACTGTATATGCTCTATCACTGTTATGACTGCATGGCTCAAGCATGACATAACAAATAGGGAGAGACGCAGTGAACAAGTTTCTGTATATTTATTCAGAAACATAAACCCTAACAAGGAAATTAAGTATCAGTGTACATGGCAGCTTAACTATGTGTAGTGTGTTATGGACTGGTGTAGTGAGAATGTGCAACAGAATAAAGATGAAGAGGGTTTGGCAACAGCAGCTGCTGTCACCCAGGCAGCGAGAGAGACTGAAAGGCTTCTTCTTCTTCTTGGGGTTTTACGGCGGTTGGCATCCACAACTTGGTGCATTACCGCTCTCTTCTGATCCAGTTAATGAATCAAAACAAAAATATCCAAACACTCACTCATTCACACCTTCTTTCTACTCTATATCCCATCATATAACCCTGTTTCTCTCAAAAAGCCAAACAATACTTTTATACAATTCCTCTTCATTAATCTTAAAATATTTTCCAAAGTATACTCCTGCATACCCAATTCTCTCAATAGATTTTTCATACTTTCCCTCTCCATCCCATAACCACTACAGTTCATTAAAACATGTTCCACTGTCTCCTCTACCTGGCACCCCTCACATAATCCAGTGGGGTGTTTTCCTATCAAATTCATTGTTTTATTTAGTGCACTGTGCCCCAACCTTAACCTTATCAAAATTTGTTCATCCTTCCTCTGACCACTATACCTTATTTTAACATTAACACTTTTTTGAATATTATATAAATATCTCCCTTTCTCCTCACTGTCCCATTTGTCTTGCCACATTTTGTTAACTTTTCCCCATATCAGGCTTTTAACTTCTGCCTTACTTAAACTGATATTCATTTCTACTTTTTCCTTCTCCAATGCCTTCTTCGCCATCTTATCAGCTTTCTCATTTCCCTTCACCCCTACATGAGCTGGAACCCATAAAAAATGTATTTGCCTCCCCTGCTGAACGATTCTCGTAATTGACTGTAGAACTTCATATAACAAACCTTGGCGACTAATTGAATAAAAATACCTCATACTTGCCAAAACTGATGCTGAATCTGTACAGATCACAATTTTGCGACCAGCACCCCCAACATCTCCACTGTATAAACGCTTAAATTATCTGATGTTCTTCTAGAGACTGAAAGGCAGGATGTCTTCCTCCTTTTATAGGCCTATCAGGTCAATCAGGTGCACCTGCTGAAAAGAGGGAAGTGCCAAATGGCCCAAGTGGGAAAAACAGCGCCTCCGACCACAGGGTGTGGTGCGGGACCGCCATGGTAAGAGTTACCAGGGGGACGTAACAATCACACACTACCATACTCACTCACATACCCAACTATACTCTCTCACATACACTACTATTCTCTCTCATATACACTACTATACTCCCTCACATACACAACTATACACTCTCATACATACATGTAAAAGAAGTATAATAGTTTGTCTGTATGAGTATAGTGGTGTATATGCAAGATTATAATAGAGTGTGTAAGACCAAGTAGGAATTCTGTCCCAGTCGGCCCCTTATACGGGCCTGCTATTATATAGTAATATATGTGGATTAGCTTATAGGAATAAAATATGATCAGCTGGTAGACAGCTGTCAATTCGTCCGCCTATCGCAATTATAGTGCCTTTCATTACCCAACATAAAAAAATAGCCAAAATATGTATCCCTTCTCTATAATGCACACATTCTCTATAGCTATTTGTAATGGGTCACTATTTCACCACAATCACCACAATAGGGTCACTATTTTTTTACATTATATTTTTCGACTCCGATATTGGCAGTACAGCAATTGTCCTAAAATTAAACAACACGTGATTTCCTAACATATCAGATGATTAATGGCAAATAATAATAAACAAACATTGATGAATAGATTCCTCGGACATACATATATTTGATTACTGGGTTATTCAGACGAAGTATAACCCAGCCTTCTATAAGCACTCCCCAAATATGCATAGATGTTAAAAAAACATAATATTTTTTGCGTGATACTACACATAAAAACAAAAAAATAATAATATCTGAATGCTGAATTTAGAATAAAATACCTTCCTAACGAATGAACATCCGGACATTATAATATTCGGGCTCAGCCCTAACTTCAATTTGCAACACCCCTAGAGGCCAAATCTCTCTACAAAGCCTGAAGACTTCCATTATCAAAACAGTCTGGAGTAAATAGTGTACCACATACTCTGTACATATCCGTTACTCGAGCAGGTACATCAATTCAAACTTTTGAAAAAGTTAATTGGTTAGTGGTAAATCTGACAGAGAATTTTGAGGATTAAAAGTTGATTTCTCCTTGGATAAACAAACTAACCGGCTGCCAGAGATAAGAACATACGTGTGGATCATCAGCATATCTTCAGAAGCAGACTGGGACCCCGGTAAATAGGTCAAATCTGTGACTCAGAAACTATTCAATTGTATGTTTTTGAAAAATGTCTGGGCTAAAAAGCACAAGGAGCGACTAACTGACAATCGGCTACTGTTAGTTTAAGGCTATCCTGCAATGACATATTTCGGTGTGATGAAACAAGATACTGGCACTGCGCCACAGGAACTTTACAAGCACCATCCTGCGAAGGAGCATTATTGCTGCTGGAATACAAAATCCAAATCCTTTATTTGTGTGGCATGCAAAAATACATCTATGTTGTCACGGCTAAGCTTCCAAAAGATATTAACCACAGAAAAAGAAAACTTTAGAGGGAGTGGATAAAAACAAAGAGTAAACACTAATGTTACAATGGCTTTTTAGGGTCAATAATTTCATTTGGGGGTGCTACTAGAATATGGTTACTGGCCTGTATGTTAGAAATACCCCTTATTATTCTCACTGTTCAGTTCTGCAAAACCAATTTCAGCATCTTTCAAAAACGTTGTTTTTTATCATGTAATTTTAAGGCCCGCCTCCCGAGTAGCCCAGTCTGCTGTGATTGGTCAGCACGCCCAGTCTGCTGTGATTGGTCAGCACTCCCACTCTGTTGCGATTGGCCGAACGCTTTGCACGTGTGTCTGCAAATTCAACCCCCGGAGAAGTTGTAAACATTGCAGGTAGCCGGGAGGTGGGACTTCTGCACTTCAGCAACGCCCACTGCACAGTCTGACGCCACACTGTTACGCTTCGTGCCCACTGCACCGTCAGTCAAAGGACGTGGGAAGGCGTGGCTGACGGATGGGGGAGTAGTCTTTGCAGAGGCATCCGTCAGCCAATCAAATCGCTTCGCCGGGTTCTTCCCGCTTCTTCCTGCTTGTTGCGTTGTCATTGCAAGATTTCCCGCTTTCCAGTATCGTCAGAGCCCGAGTCGCGTCACAGTGCTTAAATTTGCATACGCGATCTGATTGGATGACGGATCCGTCGCTGCCGAAAAAGTTGAAAATTGTTCAACTTTTTGACGGAGCCGAAGGCTCCAACGGAACGGACGGATCCACAATGCATTGCGCGTCCGTCCCCATTCAAAGTCAATGGGGATCAGTCAACGGACGGAGGTAGTGGGCACGAGGCGTCACGGAAGTAAAGTCTGAGCGCACACAAGCTGTTTCTACACTTATCGAGGGCCGTTCTCAGTGGGCGTGAATACTCCGCCTGGCTCAGACTTAGACTTGTCTATCTTAGCAGACATAAAACATGCATACATACGGCATATAAGAGTCTAAATCAAAGGGAAAAGTTGAAAGAGCATGATATCAGCCCTTCAAGCCCCCTACCTCTGGGGAGTAGAGGTCCACGGTGGCACAGGGTCTCCCGGCTGCGTCGCAGCCCCCCAGCATGTACATCTGGCCCCCGACCTCGGCCACGGTGTGGTACACCCGGCTGCTGGCCAGGCCGGCGAGGCTCTGCCAGTGGAACTCATTGGCCGAGGGAAAGGACATGGTCCCCGGTCCCCCTACTCTGCTGCTGTCCCAGCAGGTGTAGCGGAGGCCCCACAAGAGATTCTAAAACAACACACACGTGGCGGAGGGGGCGGTGCTGTGTTGGTGGAGCTGGAGCTCTGGTGGAGGGGGGGTGATGGAGGAGGAGAGCTGCAGGAGTCCAGGGGAAGAGGCAGAGATCGTCAGCCCTCCCCTTCCCCCGTGATGGCTGGTCCACCGCCTCACACACTGGGGGCCTGGAGACACAAAACAGAACATCTATGATATCAGCGACCCGTCCAGATCGAGAGAGAAGTAGCCGTGGCTTCATTTCCTAGGCTCCCTCTATGCCCGGCTGTCCGGGACCAAGTAATCAAGAAGAGGACACAAATGTTAGTAGAATAAAGGTTTATTTATACCCAAACTCACCCGTCCCCTGCCTACGCAGTACTTTCACTCAGGGAGTAAAGGAGGACACCATCTGCACTGATGTGGTAAGAGACGGTGGAAAATAAATAATATAAATCAAACTGGCGCAGCCCCTTCAACCCAACGCGATCAGAGACCTTCTTTTTGGGACGGCAAAGCTGCTCATGCAATATGCATGGTGTTAAACTTCCGCTGCTGCAAATGAAAGTCAAGCATTGGTATTGCTTGGTGCATAAAGGCCTTGGTACCGCGACACAGTGGTGAAAGAAGCCAAACTGTGCTGCCTGCATTATGGGAAACAGGAATGATATCCGATGGACTACAGCCTATTCGTGTCGTGCTTCTCAAAAACACGTCTCTATCCATATAAAACGTTTCATCCACCATTGTGATCAACACACCTTTTCACTTCAACACTGAAAGTTGACACAGAGCTTCAGAAAAAGAAAAAAGAATTCACCTTCATTTTTCTCAGAGAACTAGTGTTACCATAGCAACAGTTATACATGTGGGGTGTCGAGAGGTAGAGCAGCAGGGCATTTTATTTGATTATTTACTTTTCACTCGTACATAATTGCTTATCGCTTGGTTTGGCTTTAATAATGGGATTCTATAAGGATAGATGCAAAACAAACCAAACAGGGAGCTGTCTGCTAGCGGCTCGCGCCGGCAGTTTGCGCTGCCCCGCCAGCGGAGCGGGATAACTTTCCAGTTTGGCACGCAGGGCAAGTTAATTGCAATCTGTAACCAATTTACTTTGAGTCATCCTTTACTTAGATTTTTTTTTCCTTTAATTAACTGCTTGAATAGCTTGAGATCAACAGCAAGCATGCTAGCTAAAGTCATTTGCAATCAGCTTGCCTCCGAGCAAAAACTTTTAATTAGGTTGCGTCACATCGACCCCCCCCCCATCCCCCACCGCCCTGTGAGGGGACCCGCTTCAAAACGGTAATATGGACGCGAAGGTGAGCCGACTTTTAATTAAATTAGGGATTCCTAAATGTCTCTTTGTTTTCCTATCATGTCACTTCCCACATGATCGTCTCATTAACCTTCTAACAGCGTGTGAATGACAACAGACATTGTTTATCATTCATAATTAAACTGATCATTTGACGACAAAAGGTACATTCACGAGTGGTTGAGCCCCCTTACAGCAGCATGGCAGTCTTCCCAGTGCTAGACTCAAGGTTGGCTTGCGTCGTATTTCTGTAAATAATTGTTTATTTTCAACAGTTGCATATTGTTTAACAGGTATAACATCCTTATTTTCATGAAGATTCTGATTCATAATTAGACTTTTAATTTCAATAACAATTTCTCTCAGAGGGCACGCTAACACACAGACACACAAACAGACACACACACAGACACACAGACGCAAGCACAAGCACACACACACACACACACAGACATACTAGGGGTGTAAGGATACATGTATTCGTATTGAACCGAATCAGTACGGACGTCTCGGTTCGGTGCATGGATTTACAAGGAGAATGCATGGTATAAAATTAAATAAAACTGGCGTGCAAATTAATTAATGTAATGCGGAACTAATGTTAGATACGCAAGTTCTCCAGGGACAACAAATGGTGGGTTTCCACCGGAGGCTGTGAGTCGGTTGAGTTCGCTAAGGTGCGGCACGGATCGCGTTTCCACGGCTAAAAGTGGGCGTGGCCCGGACTGAGCCGGGTACCCAGTACCCAGCACTTATGAAAATGTACTTCTGAATGCGTCTCTGTCCCCAGCACATTTCAAACCAAACTGACGCCCATGGAGCTACATCACGCAGGCTGAAAGCATTTGTCCTACTCCTAACCGTGTAGTTAGGACATTGCCTGGTTCCGCCCGCCTAAGTACTTCCGCTCAATTTTAATTTCCCTTCAGTAATACGTCTGGGGCTGTTTCCCAATGTGACGGAATAATGCTCAACGACTGCCTTTTTAAGGACGCTATGACATCGAACGCCGACAAGCACTGTTCCACTGTTGAGAACACTCAAAATTCTCGCCCTTTTCGTGTCATTTAATTTTGAGAATTCCGAGATTTTTCAAGGACTGCGCGGGATATTTAATTGCCTATAGAAAGCAATACATATTGCTTTACACAAGTGAAGTTATTTGAACGTTTTCAGAAATATTTTGGGCTTTTTATAGATTAATCATGTAAATGCAAAAAATTAACCTGTGCGATTTCTTTCAAACGTTTTTGCATCGTAATGATAGGCTATATTTTGCATGGATTGATTAGTTTTAATATGTAAGTAGGTGGTGTTAAAACAAACTGCTGTCGCCAATAACAATTTCAACAATTAAGATATTTATATATTTAACACTGAAGCAATATTAAAAAGCGGAAGTGGAAGCGCTTCCACACTAGCGAGTCGTTCCAAACTCTGAACGCTACAAACAGTAGGCAGCACTATAGCCAGCACCCTAGCCCCATCTCAACAGGACGCGACTAGCAAGGAAGTGTTCTGACAAGGCTGCAGCCTTCACTTTGGGTCTGCGATATGTTAGTGGGTTTTCTCAGTCCAAATTTTCTGCGTCCAATCAGCGAACAGAGGGAGTGGCTGAGAACAATGACGTTAAAGCTAGCTTTCGTTGACGGACATCTTCACCCATGATCTTCATGCACGGTGTTTGGTTGGTTTACAGCCTGCGCGCAACGTGATTCCTGGCCAAACGTTAGCGATTGGTTATGGTAGATCCAGAGTGGCACTAGGCAGATCCAATAGTTTTAAACTTCTCAACAGACACCCACCTTCAAGTGAGTTAACGCATGTCAATTGAGTAGGTCCAGACTCTCTGTGAAAACTAATTATAAAACACCAATCAGCTCTCAAGAATGCTTGCAGCAGCAAGTCCATCCCAGCATCAATATAAGAAAATCTCTACGGGAATCAGTTTAACGGACAAAGCTAGTTTCAAGCAATTTTTATCTTATATTCAGAATCCAATGAGACCATAGAGGCGGCTTATTTTACCGGGTCTATAGTCAGATCTACCTTGCAGAATGTAAAAAAGGCTTCTCTTCAACACCAAATAAACCGAGTCTGTATCAAGGCTGTTTCTTTAGGCAGCCCATTCTCTTCTTACATTTCATTCAACCATAACTTTAACCTGAATATCTTGATCTCATTGTGGAAAAAGCTCCAAAAATCTTGAAGGTTTTTGTTATTCCACAGAGAATGGATCCCAACCCCTGGCATCTTTTTTTGTCTCTTGTCACCCGAATATTGCACTTCCGTTACATAATAGCTATGTGACAGGACAGGCAACTCCAGATCTCTCGTGAGGTGCTATGAAATGAATTGACTACTGACAACACAAACAAAGTATTCCACCACAACACAGAAGGCTGACACTGAACTCTGCTCTCATATCACCCGTCAACACCATCTTGTTTTTAAGACTCGATAAGTAGATTGACGAACACAGAGCTTGCGTGTTGCTGACGGATGTCACAATCTCTATGTTCGTCAATCTACCTATCGATGGAAACAAGATGGTGTCGACGGTTGATCTACTGATGGTATTGTGTGTATAAAATGTCCTTTTTAATAAAAAATCTGTACACTTACATAGTTATCGATGCCTTGTTTTATATGTAAAGACCCTTATTATACTACCAAAGAAGTGTCGGTCTACTTCTAGCCTTTTAAGTGGTTTAAATTAGCGATTTTTTTTTACCATAACAAATACCCCCATCATTTCAAGTTCATAGCGTTTTGGTAGAATGGGCTTAAAACAGCCAACTTAAGAATGCGTCTATACGCGCTTTTTTGCCCCCAAACGAACATTCCAACTCGTTATCATATTAAACATATCCCAGATCCATTCTACACCGGATTTGTCCTTTAACTATACAGCTCAACTATATCAGCTCCAAACCTTCCACTCAGCTCCCGCCTGGTCCACCCATCAATTGTCTGCAAGAACTAAAAACCTGGATGACCTCCAACCTCCTCAAACTGAACAGCAATAAAACTGAGCTCATGGTGGTGGCGCCCAAGCCACTGCTCAGGAAGGTTGGGGATCTTGGATCTGGAAGTGGATGGCTGCTTCATCACCCCATCACCCATAGTCCGCAACCTGGTTGTCATCCTGGACCCGACCCTATCATTCCAGTCCCACATTAATAACGTAACAAGACCTGCATTCTACCACCTGAAGAACATCGTATGACTCCGACCCGCACCCTCAGACTCAGTTACCGAAACCCTGGTCCACTGCTTCATCTCTACCCGCCTGGACTACTTGAGAGTTTGGACTGGTTTGTGGTCTCTCACAGTGAGGATGAGTCCAGACTAAAGCACAAGGACAAAGAAAGGTTGCACGTAACAAACTGTAGTGTTGAGTTTGTACAGGCCCGGTGGGTCTGTTGTCCCTTGTTAGACCTATCCATACATTTTTATTTTGTTCAAGCAGGCAACTCTGTCTCCTTCCGCCAACCCCAGCAGTAAAATATTGCTGCTATAAAACGACCAGGCTGTCCAGTAAATGATGCAAGTAATTAACTTGTAACACTGTTAAGTACCACTTAAAGGGCACGCAACGTTTCACTATAGACCTAATATGCAGTCATTGGGACATGTTTTGAATAAAAATACACCCATATAATTTTTCCAAAAAAATAGGCGCAATTTGTCATGAATTATATAGCTTCAAAGGTATTCATATTCATCACTCAGGTAGAAGTATAGATACTAGCGTTTAAAAAGACTTCTTTAGAAGTTGAAGTAGCCTATCAACTCAAGAACTGGTTTCAATACTGCTTAAGGTATAAAAGTAAAAGTAATGTAAGGGGAAAAAATGCCATCATGGACAAAAGCTTAGGCTACAGGGGCCTATAGTGAACTCCACACCTCTCCAAAAAACACATTTTTCTTATATTAAAATGTTAATGTTGAAATGCACCTCATTCAGCCACATTCATGCCCATTGAAAATGAACTAATTTTTGCACACTAAAAAGGGGATACATATTTTGGCCGGTCGAAAGTTCAGTCGGACAAAAATATCTGTCCCCCCTATAACTTTGGCTAGGAAAGAAGAAACAAGTATATTCTTCATTCAGTCTGCATTATAGGGAAGGTATACATATCTTGGCTATTTTTCTTATTTATTTGAGCAGGGTAATGAAAGGCTCTATAATTGCGATAGGCCTACATTATTAGGCTTACCATGATCAATGTTATTATTATTGTTATTTATTCAGGATGTTTTGCAGCAGGGTCTGGATAGGAGCAATACATTTCTTTCTGCTTCCGATACGATTTTGCGGAGCCCATCACCAACCTGGCTCTTCCCCCTGGCTCACTATTGGCTGGTTTAACACAATGACGAAAGGGAAGCGACGGCAAGCAGCCAATTGCCTACAGAGTCGTTTGACCTATGCCCGTTGATCTCTCCTCTTATGCTGAAGAAAATGACAGCAGCCTCCCCAGACCAACGTGCAATCCATGATTGAGCTTGGTATGGCAATAGCCAGGCTATTAGCCTACAGGAATAAAATATGATCAGCTGGTTTTCAGTAGACAGCTTTCAGTTGAGCCGTGTTGCAATGAATGACATATAACTATGTTATTGGGGGCCCTCTCTGGTTCTATATGTTATTGGGGGCCCTCTCTGGTTCTATATGTTATTGGGGGCCCTCTCTCATTATATATGTTATTGGGGGCCCTCTCTGGTTCTATATGTTTTTGGGGGGCCCTCTCTTGTTCTATATGTTATTGAGGGCCCTCTCTCATTATACATGTTATTGGAGGCCCCTTTCTGGTTCTATATGTTATTGGGGGCCCTCTCTCATTATTTATGTTATTGGGGGCTCTCTCTGGTTCTATATGTTATTGGAGGGCCCTCTCTGGTTCTATATGTTATTGGGGGCCCTTTCCGGTTCTATATGTTCTTGAGGGCCCTCTATCTATATGTTATTGGGGGCCCTCTCTCATTATATATGTTATTGGAGGGCCCTCTCTGGATCTGGCATGTTAATGGACGTCTCTACTGTTTCTGTTCTATATGTTAAGGAGGGCCCTAGTGCTCTGGCTCTATATGTTAAAGGGGGGCCCTAGTGCTCTGGCTCTATATGTTAAAGGAGGGCCCTAATGCTCTGGCTCTATACGTTAAAGGAGGGCCCTAGTGCTCTGGCTCTATATGTTAAAGGAGGGCCCTAGTGCTCTGGCTTTATATGTTATTGGAGGGCCCTAATGCTCTGGCTCTATATGTTAAAGGAGGGCCCTAGTGGTCTGGCTCTATATGTTAAAGGAGGGCCCTAGTGCTCTGGCTTTATATGTTATTGGAGGGCCTTACTGTTTTTGTTATACATGTTATTGAGGTCTCTAGTGCTCTTGGAATATCAAGACAAAGCAGCTCTCTGTGGAATCCAGAGGATGTCTAAGCATTAATGTGTAGTCTGGAGTTGGGTTCGGAGACAGAACAGTCTTCCTAACTGACATGTGACATGCTATGCTGAAGGTGAGGCACCCTTAAAATAGGCATTGTGTCTAAATACCTTTGGTCCAAGAAAATATGTCACTCTCGAAGTACTCAAAATACACATCAGAATTCCCCCCTACAAGTGGGCACACTAATGCATCTCTTCCACGTGCAGATTTCCGCGATGTGCAGAAATATCAGGAGTCAAATCACATGAGAATTTCGCTCATTGCTTTGTCTCATTCTCGTAAGCTCACCTGCTGGCTCCCCCTTGGGAACCAGCATTTCAAGACATTTGAGCCTTCAAGGACCCAAACAAGGACATTGATGTAGCAAGTCTATTCAGATGAGACCATTTTCTTTCTAATGAACAAGAACTTCTCCACAAACCATGAATGTGCTCAAACACACCCTTTGCTCACAAAATATGTTTTCAGAAATATTCTGCAGCTCTGTTAATGTTGTATTCTATCTCGTGACAGTGATATTGTCAAACCTCCACTAAAGGTGTCCAGATGGTAACTCATACACACATTACTCAAATTGTCCATGATGAGGATTCCACAGGTCCATAGCCTGGTTTCAAAGAGTGTATCAAGATGGATGAAGATGTACTTTATTCATCCAAGACTCGAAATGTGCCAAGTTGACCATGGGTCACAGCAGTAGTAAGTATTTTGTTTAAAAGCCTTCATATGCCATTTTTGGTTTTCCTTTGCCAGAGACAGATTCCAGTGAAAACTGCTGTAGCATCCCTAATCCTTGTATCCCAAATCCTTTTTGTGTTTGTATGGATTTAAACATTTACTGCCAAAAATATTGGAAATTGTAAGTTAAATCAGAGCATGTAGACAGAAGACTTTGAGGCCTCTCTAAATTGGGATAACAAGAGCGCTTTTTTTGTTAAAATTACCATATTACTATTAGAATTGCTTTATTATTTGGCCTTCTTCTAGCAAACATGTACATCACTTGCATTGCTCTCTCTGTGACAGCTAGCTTAGCCTAGCTCAACTCAGCTAAACTCTTATATGCACAGCTCAGCCGCGGAACATGCTTAGCACAAAGCCCCAGCAGCAGATGTTACAACTGCACTGTTGGCGGTTAGCTAGATAGATTAGACATGGCTCCGAGGGCTTACTCTGGCAGCCTAGCTCCCACAGAACCCAACGGCCCAAATTGGATTAGCCAGTAAAGGGGAGCGAAGGCGGCCAATGGTGCTGCCTGAACAAGTCGCCTAACACGGCTGAAGTTGAAGTGAGGGTACTTGGATCGGTGAGGCGTAGAGGGACTCGCCTGGCTAGGAAGATAGCCTCTCAGCAGGGATTCCACAGCCGTCAGAGTGGAACGGCGCATCGGCCTCGTTCCTGGATTTAACCAAGCTGAGACGGCCGGCTCTTCGTTGTTAATATGATCAAAGACCTGATGTTCCTGGGCCTCACGTCCCCTCGACTGTTCTGGCCTGGAGTGTAAGCGGTTGCAGTAACAGGAGATGAGTTTGAACGCTGTAGAAGGACGTGCTATAGGAAGACAACCATGACGATTACAAAAAGATAAAAAAAAAATCGAAATATTTTCTGTATTTAAAAGAAGATTAAGGAAGGGCAAATTGTGGGGCCACAGCTGCTGTCTGGTCCTCTGTGGCCCCTGATGATGAAGTGAGTCACCAGTATGTACCTGGCGTGGAGCGCTGGTTGCTGACTGCTTTAATGAGGGAGCTGTGGGTTGCTAAATCAGTTGTGGCTGATTGCTGGCAGTGGGGGATTTTTTCAGCACAGATGGCATTTCTTCTTAATCTTCATTTCGGAAATAAATAAAAATTGCCTGGATGCCTGGCCGCCCGCGCTAAATAAGTATTTACGGGCGCGATGGTTTAAAATGTCCCTGACTCTGTGTGTTGAAGGGGAATTATCATTATCATTTTTACACACAGATCGCGCAAGTAGCCCGCTGGTAAACCCCGACCTAGCGGAAGCGGAGGCAGGTGAGGCCAGGGATCGGCTAGCGGTAGGCCATAACAACATTTGGCTCCCCTCAGCAGGCGTTAGACGCAGCAACCATGACGACAATACAGAAATAGACTCGTACGAGGAGCAAACATTTGCAGAGCTAAAAGAGGGACGGATGGAGGGCGCGTGTATGCGTGCATTCCAGTGCACGATACGGGTGTGTGTGCGTACATTGGAGAATACGCTCTGTTACGTAAGGCGATGCATATTGAATCACTACTGTAGTGTGTTAGATCTGACTGTCCCCGACCCACGCCTTTATATTCACACACACACACACACAGACACTTGAATATTTGCAGTGTGCAAGATCTGCATCCTTTCACTGAGGTGCAGAGTGAATAGATCCTGGTTGACAGCCTCCATACAGCCCACCATGGGGGGAAGGGGAGGGAAGAGAGAGAGAGAGAGAGAGAGAGAGAGAGAGAGAGAGAGAGAGAGGGGCCTGGAGAGAAGGGAGTATGTAGGACAGGACCGAGAGCAGAAGCAGGAATGAAGATGCTAAAATATAAGGAGAGAGAGAGAGAGAGAGAGAGAGAGAGAGAGAGAGAGAGAGAGAGAGAGAGAGAGAGAGAGAGAGAGAGAGAGAGAGAGAGAGAGCAAGGTAATGAGGAGGCTTCGAAGACAACAGGGTTAATGGATTTTATGGTTGTGTGTGTGTCGGGGGGGGGGGGGCTGGTGTAAAAATCAAGAAAAGGGGGCCAACTTTAATTATGACAGTGTTGTGAGAGACAGATCTGCATGGGACTTTGGGGGGGGGGGGGGGGGGGGGGCGGTAGAGTTAAGGCAAAGGCTATATTAACAGAGGGTTGTCAAAGACCCCGCTAATCCCTCTAGCCTTATAAGTAATTACTCAGAGAGTGGCAGAGATATAGAGGAACAGAACTGCTTAATAGCAGGGGAGTCCGAGAGAGAGAGAGAGCGAGAGAGAGAGAGAGAGAGAGAGAGAGAGAGAGAGAGAGAGAGAGAGAGAGAGAGAGAGAGAGAGAGAGAGAGACTTAGCTTTGTCAGCCAAATTGGACAGGGCTCCCCAAGGCGTGTGTATGTGGCATGGGGTACGTGTGAGTGTCTGTGTGGATTTGCTTTGCTATTTGAATGTCGCTTTTGGACGAGTTTAAGTTTATCTAGTTATGCTCTGAAAAGGGCCTCAACACCAACTCCAAAATACCCTGTTTTGGTGGATATCTCTTGCTTTTCAATTACGCTAAAGGAAATATAAATATAAGTATGCTTGTGTTGCGCATAATGAAGCTCACATACTGCTCACAAAACTCAAGAAAGCTTCTGTCCAAATGTTACGATCGCTCCCCATCAAATATAAAACCCAATGCTGGCTCCCCTCAAACTAGAGAATTACAGGTCACCAACTATATTATATCTTATTATTGTTTTGCAGTGTGCTTTAACCTGAAAACCTGCATGCTGGATTTGCTCATGTAGTCCGAAAACTAAACAGTGGGTTGTTGTTGTGAGGAGGAGGGGAAGGAGGAGACGGACGAGGAGGAGGAGGAGGGAGAGGAGGAAAGAAAGACTGGAAAGAGTGTGGAACATACAGCCTTTGAAGAGATATTGACAGGCTGGCTCTCTCTTGTCAGGACTGGCCCGTAAACACAACAGAGTAGAGTCAGACATACAGACAGAAAAGAGGCTGACGAGCAGAATAATAAATAAATAAAATGTCCTTTCAAATCCAGCCTTGAAATTCACCTAATTTCCTAGAGATCTGCACACATGGTGAACAACATTGTTTCACATCTACAATCTCAGTTTGAAAGTTTTGCTTAAGGAAAGGCTGATATAGTTGCTTTTATAAATTATTAGATAAAGAAAAAACCCAAAGAACAATCATATATCTGGGGAAGAACATGGAATGAAATCCGATGGATAGCCTACTAAATGAAGATTTCAGAAATAATCATCGTCTGTTTGAAACGGCTTGTTCACTGCCCTGTGAACTGGATCGCATCCCAAGCTGTCCGAGGCAGGGACCATCCTACCCGCCGCACAGGCTCACAATGAAACGCACACGTCAACATATTACAGCTTACGGAAGAGCCATTTGATTTTACGTTTGATTAGGCTACTTACTTCACGGCGCCTTCGCGGATGCTTCCTGACAGTCGGCTGAAGCAGATATGGAGGAGGAGAGAGAGGAGAACTGTAGCGTAGCAACGTGGCTCCAGCCCGGAGTCTCCCCGGCGCGTGAAGTCAACACTCCCCACGCTCCACACCGGCTGCTTGGCGTTAATCTGCTCCGTGCATCGGAGGAACCGATGGAAGAATGGACGACAGAGAATAATGGCCCCGTCTTCGTCAGTATGTGGGTCAATTTCGAAATATTCATTCACTTCCCCTGATTTCAGCCTTACATTTGATAAGAGCGCGCTGGGAAAATGGTAAAAAAGGTGGGTCGCGGACGGTGCGTGGTCTCGGCGGTGGAGACAGCCACTTGCCTGACACACTTTATAAAAGAAACTATTATTTTACAATGTATTAGATTAAAAACAGAAAGCAGCATGTTAATTCTCATGTGATGTGTCGTAGTTTGGGGAAAATAGACAAATTAGTAGGCTAACTAGGCTATGTGGATAAATTGGATAATTATATAGGTATTATAAAATTGCCGTATATTTCATTAATTTATCCAGGAACCCATCGAGCAACAGTTTTCTGATACCAAACGATTTGAATTAACCTATAAATTCACCAATATTGCTTGAAGGGGTGAACAATATATGATATTTACATGATGGTCACACTATTTTCAATTCATCTCTCAAAGGGTACAAAAAAGGATATATTTTATATATATATGTATTTTAAATGTATTTTATCATGCTTCAATAGACCTCTATGATCTTGAAAAGGGGCAGATAGTTTGTAAAGACGGTGAGCACTTTATAGAGCCCAGCTCTTATGTTGGCCCCTTGAGACCTAGCCTGATTATGGGAGCATCATTTTCTTTGCCCTTTGTTGTGTTAAACACAAACAGACACACACACACACACACACACACACACACACACACACACACACACACACACACACACACACACACACACACACACACACACAAACACACAAACGCACACACACACATACACAGATATGTGTTCTTTCGTCTGTTTGGAGTAAGACATGATTCTGTACATCTATAATTAAACTACAAACAACCAGTACCAAAGATGTGAGAAGCCCGAAATGCAGTCGAACGTAGAATAACAGCTGATGTAAAACAAGATTTCAACTATAATTCTGTATGTAATATACATTTTAGATAAAGACCACATGGTTGCTCCAAGATCCTTTTTTCCGGAAGCGCTTTGCCCTTGAAATCTTGGTTTCTATATAATGTCCGTGAAATAATTATCATCAGTCATTGGCAACACTAACAATGGTTGCCGTATTCGGTTACATTCAGAATACAGGTTAGTAAGATAAATAAGCACGTTTTAAGTGTTGAATTAATATTAACTTCATGTTTAAATCTTGAATCTGCAAACTAAGATGTTTTGTACTGCAGTAGGTGTATGTCAGTCAGGGGCGGAGCTATGGGCGGGGCAGTCACCGCATCACAGGGGGCCCCTCCCATGCTAAACGGGCCCCCAACAAAAACTAGCAAGTGTTTGATAATTTGTGTAGATTGCTCAAACCGTGAGGAATAACTTACTTTGAATTTAAAGAAGAAGCCGACATGCAAGCAGGGGTGGGTAGTAACACGTTACAAGTAACGCAAATTAGTAAAAAAATACCATTTTCGGATAAAAAGTACTTTTCACGTTCCTTTTTTAAGTCTGTAATTTTACTCTTACTCGAGTAAATATTTGATATAGAATTCTACTCTTTACTCAATTACATTTTCCATCGTGCCTTCATTAAAATGAGTATTTTGATAAACATATTATCTTCGTTGACTGTAATACAAGCGTACACGTTAGCGACGCCCCCTCCCTAGATTGCAATATTTTAGCGATTCCATTGCCGGGGAGACAGCTCACAATTACGTTGGGGCTGAGGACTCGAGCCAGACCATGCAATGCGTGGGCTGAATCGCAATTGCGTCAAACCAAATCTGTCTGGAAATTGCAATAAGTGAAAGATAAAATTTCGCACGTTGAGCACACAGTGGTGTGACTCGTTTATTTAAGTCAAAGAGAAAAGCCGGAAATCAAAACGTGCTGCAGGTAAACAAATCCCGCATGGGCTCTGACGTCATGAGACGCCGTAATCCTTAAAGGGACAGCGATCCCTGAACCACCAAAACAGTAAATGACATGCAGTAAACGACAGCACAATTGAAAGAACAACACATAACAAAATACTGTAGGTGAATTATGTTACACTCACTACATCTGATTCATTACCACTCTCTTCATCCCACACCACAAACATGACATACAAAATGTCGTGGAACAGAAACAACAACCAGAGCTATTTATAATTAAAGGGACACTGTGTAAAAATTACTCCCATCTAGTGGTACAATTGTATATTGCATTCAAACTAATAGTGCTCGCTTGTCCAAAAACTACGGTGGGCAGTATGTGCCAAGAAGCTGTGACATGACACCTACTAGGCTACCTCATCGAGTCATTCGAGTGATGATGAGGTTCGTGGACAACTGGACAAATTAGATGGACAAATCAGATCAGGTTTATTGACCAAGCATTCTTACAGACAACGAACTTGACTCCAGCAGTTGTGGACTTTCCAACATGACAAATAACTATACAGATGATAAATAACAGTAGGTCATTTAATGTCAGATTACATAAAATGTCATAACATAAAAGTTGACATAGCCTTTGGTAGTCTTGGAGTTACCGATAATCAAAACAATAATTCCTATAATGCGTGCGGCTGAGCACGCATCCTAATCAACGCATTGTAACCCGTTGATTTCAACAATGTAACAGTATTCTAAATACCAACAATTTACATTGTAACTAACGGAATCAAATCAAAATCAAATCAAATCAAATTTATTGTCATTTTGTTGATTGAACAACAAAACGAGAAGGCGTTTCTCACGGATCAAGATCAACATACATTTCAAACAAACAAACAAACAAACGTCCCAATGATGAATAAATAAATAAATAATAAATAAAGTCCAGTGAGAAGATCTGGGACGCTGGTGCATTGAGCATCCTGACAGCTTGAGGTCGGAAGCTGTTCCGCAGCCTGGTGGTGGAGCATCTTAAGCTGCGATAGCGTTTCTTGGAGGGTAGGAGCTGAAAGAAGCTGTTCAGTTTGTTTACGTCCACCCCGTCTCTGCTGCTTCCTCCTCCGGGCAGTTGCGGGCACGGTGTCACAGTGTCCGTTAGTATCCTGTGTTTGCGTAGTATGTCCAGATGCCAGCGAATGCCAGTGATGTTACTCGCTCTCAATGTCCTAATGTTTAATATTGTTTCCCTGTCATAAACTACGTTCGTCGTAGGACGTCTCACACTCAAACATTCAATCTCAATCTCACAGATCTCAAGAGGGGCCGCTGCGACTGTGCGCGCCGCCAGTTAGTCGCCCTGGCAACGAGTTTACTTCGTCGTCTCCTATCCTGTTCCTAATTCCTCCTCTCGATCTTCTTTTCCTCCGTATTGTCTTCTTTATCAGAGTTGTTGGTATGAAATCCAGTTGTTCGGGTGATAAATCAACTGTCTCGCAAGCGAGTTGAAGCTCCAGAAGGTCCGCTCTAGCCTAAGTGCGTCTCGGTGGATTTGGATACGTGGTGACCACAGCAGAGAATAAACCTCCATAACTTGATGAAGAATGGCTTTTGAATTCCTCCAACGCATTTGACAGTATCCATAAGTCATAAGAATATTGTCACGATTTAAACTCGACAAAAATGTGAAAAAGTAAATTAAATATGTAATAAAGTAGCCTTTCAATGACGAGTCGCTCAAACATAGCGCCCCGCATCTCGTTGCCATGAAAAACCATGTTATACATGCTTTGCTTACACATCGTCGTTTTTTTGGCGACGATGATTCCTTCTCCTGTGGCGTGGCATAACTATGGTCTTTCAAAAAAATGCGGTGCATGTTCAAATTTGCCGGTAAAACTCGTCTCGCTAAACTAAGCTCTGTTCCACCGTCACGCTGGCTCAGAGTGAAAACGCGTTTGCAATTCCTGTACGACGTAGTGCTTTTTGACCCTCTCGGCAGCTCATAGACCGGAAGAAAATGGAAGCCTCCATGAAGCTTACCCGTCCTATGTAACCATATTGATATTAATATTAATTATTCTTCGCTCAGGAGGATCAGTGAGATTTTTGGCAGAGATAATTTTACACCAATGAGGACTTATTTATGAATGAATATGTTGATTTGAGGTAATAAATTACTCAAAATATTACATAGTGTCCCTTTAAGCAATAGATCACGACAGGCTGTGGTATGTGCTCATTATACCACTGTTAAGGGGTATCCTATTCTCTCTCTCTCTCTCTCTCTCTCTCTCTCTCTCTCTCTCTCTCTCTCTCTCTCTCTCTCTCTCTCTCTCTCTCTCTCTCTCCCCCCCCCCCCCCCCCCCCCCCCCCCAGCCAGGTTAGTGTTTAATTGGTAACTGTTCCTACAATGCTTTTGTCAAAGCTGAAGTTAAATTCCATGTTTAGTGTAAATTTGTTTGATGGCCTATGTTTGTTTAATGAACAATACAGAATGAAGCAACTTGTGAAGAAATGTTTGAGAGTGCATCTTTCTCACACATACACACGTTAGGTCTTTTTCACTGATCCAAGCACTGCAATACAAAAATGTAAAGTAACTTGTAATTTGAGTAACTTTAAAACAAAGTACTTTTTTACTCTTACTCAAGTAGGTTTTTACAATTGGAATATTTACTTTTACTCAAGTACATTGGAAGGAAGTAATTGTACTTTTACTTGAGTATAGATTTTCAGTACTCTACCCACCTCTGCATGCAAGTTATGTACCCGTGATTTTAGGTATACTGTTTTATCAGGGCAGGAGTCAAATTTGAGGAAAGAAATTCATTCAGATGAAATCCCTAAAACAATCTTGAAAAGTAATATATTATTGGATTATCTTTATAAATCGATGTTGTTGCTTTTTGTATTTAATCAAATAAATTCATGATATGATACCCGAATGCATAATGGATACCATAGTAGGCTGCTTGTTGACTTTCAATTGACGATCTGGCCAATCATTTGCCAGTTCGTCAATTGAGAGTCAACGAGCAAGGAAGCTTGACATCACGCACATTGTCAATGACTTTGCTGAACGCAAGGCGTGTCGAATGCCTTTTCAATAAAATCGTGATGAATAGGTACGTTTAGGATGTAAAAATGTTGGGTTGCAAAATGTCCTTTTGACTTTTTCTCAAACTCAAACTACCAACATTTTCAACACAAAATCCATACGATAGAGTATAGTTTACATAGGGAACAAATAATAATATGAAATAAATAAAATAAAACAGTTTAAGGCTTATTAAATCATGCCCCAGCCAGGCCTTTTAATCTGTTTGTTTATAATTTGTCCATATCCATACGTTCTTAGAACTTATGATCTCTTAAAACTAATTTGTTAAATATTTTTGTTGGAATAGGGGCCTATGTTTATGTGGTTCAGTAGTGTGCATGTAGCTTTATTTGGTTGGAAACTTAATACATGTTTATGGTTTAGCCTAACTCAGCCACTTAAGGGGGCAAGCTAGCTCCCCTAGAGGCCGGTCCCAAGCACGGATTAATGGGGAGGTTGGCATCAGGAAGTAAACTCTATTAATGAGAATAGCCTATGTGAACCTGAAAGTGAGATAGCATGCTGATGATGAGTTTAATGTAGGCCTACAGTGTTGCCCTCCACTCTTCTCCCTGGTATAGGCCGCAGATAGGCAGTGTGTGTGTGTGTCTGTGTGTGTGTGTCAGTGTGTGTATGTGTGTATGTGCGTGTGTGTGTGTGTGTGTGTGTGTGTACGTGAGTGGCGGGCCTTGACCCATTTCTGCCCCAGGGCCCTTCGTAAATCTGTTCCGCCACTGGAAACAGTCGATGAAAACCACTACACCTGCCAAAATAATGGCGCCAAGGCCAGGGGAGACGACATGTGGAGGTGGCCGTATTACGCGGGACTCGAGTTCTCGCTCCCCTTCACCGAATATCAATGTTATATGCACCGTGCACTATGTGATTTATGCCAATATTATTGGTGAACAGTTATTTATTCTTTTCTTACTGTTGTCAATTTACAAGTCGATCCTTTAGCAAACCAATAGTTTATTATTGATGCAATAGCAATGCAATTTATATTGATAACGGTCATGATACTATGTATATAAAAGGGTTTATGTCCCTGAGAGTTATTGGTGATACCATTGTTTAATGATTAAATTGACATGAGGAAAAATGTATTGCTTATCTTATTTTATTCTGTGTTACAGGTAAAATACTAAATAATGGACTCCATTGAGAATGCCATACAGACTGCGCTACCACAACTAGATTGAGAGACACTAGAAACAGTGGTCAGGTGTTGTCCAGGTTATGTGTCACAATGACGCTTCTTTAAGAGGCAGAGGATGCCCTTTTTTTCTCTCTCGAGAACTCCTCTTAAAAAGAGTACTTGTGTGCATTGGCCCTGGTAAGAGGGCAGTATTTCACCTCACATTCTGGGTTTATCACAATGGACTGCAATAAAAGGCTGATCAATTGCGAAAATTAACAATTGCAATCTAACTGTGTATTCTTTCTGTTATAAATGCTCTCTACCCTTTAATCATATAGGTTAGTATTAAACATTGGCTTTCGTCTGCACTCTAACCAGGAGCCCTAAAATATGCATTCATGTTTTTATGTACTGCATGTTGGCCTGCACATTATTGACAGATGATCATTTTGAGACCAGGCTGGAGAATAATAAAATGACCCTTAAACCATTGTTTATAATAGTATATAATATAAGTTACAGACTAATTGCTTGGAGTATTTTTCTAAGCCTTTGTTAATATAATTCTTCTCCTCAGCGACTCCAACCTCTGCCAACACCAAGGACCAGTTCTCCCGTCCCATCCCCTCCAGGGTTGTCGTGCTAGGTAAAAGTCTTGTTCAATAAAAGTGGTCTTTTGAAGATAAATACAATTAGGTGGACACAGTAAATACAGTCATACGGTAACTCAAAAAAACTGAAAAAACTCTAAGGCAACTACAGCTTATTCAGAATGCTGCTGCTAGAGTTCTAACAAAGACCAAAGAATTTGAACATATTACACCAATTTTAAAATCGTTACTTTTCCTTTATTTTTTATCTTTTGTACTCATTTTTTGCATGTTTTCTTTTACTCATCTATGATTTAATTTTATTGTATGACAATGTTTATATGTCAAGCACTTTGAGTCTGCCTTGTGTATGAAAAGTACTATATAAATAAAGTTGCCTTGCCTTGCCTTAAATATGTTTTATAGAACTGCTACGGATGCAGATGCTTTGTCGAAATTCCAGAAAATATGCCAACTGTTATATACTAGGGATGGAACGGTTCAAGTTAAAATATCGGAACTATATCACTACACTGTAACAATTGGCTGTAGTATTTTACGGTAAGATTATACAGTAACTTATTGTTTTATAATTGTACAACCTATACTTGTATTTCCTTGAATTCTGCAACGTATTATAGGCACAAAATCTAAACACATATTACCTAGTATTTTTTTTTATTATTATCTTTATGTACAGCTTGATACTGTGATTATTTCTACAGGATTTTTCAGGCAACTTTAATTAGAAGAAACTTACTGTACATTTTACAGTCAGTATGTTACAGTGTAGTTACGGTTCGGGGCATGTATTGTTCGGTTCATTCAGTAAAAAAATAATGTGTTGCGCCGTAATTACGTTAAGTTAATATACTCCTCCAGCTCTAATATTGCAGGCTGCTAAAGTAATATACTCCTCTGTATCAGCTCTACCTACTAATAATAACAGGCTGCTAAGGTAATATACCCCTCTATATCATCTCTATCTACTAATAAAAACAGACTGCTAAAGTAATATACTCCTCTATATCAGTTCTACTAATAATAACAGGCTGCTTAGGTAATATACTCCTCTATGTCACTTCTACTACTAATAAAAACAGACTGCTAAAGTAATATACTCCTCTATGTCAGTTCTAATAATACCAGGCTGCTAAGGTAATATACTCCTCCAGCTCTGCCTAATAATAACGGGCTGCTCAGGTAATATACTCCTCTATATCAGCTCTACCTACGAATAATAACAGGCTGCTAAGGTAATATACGCTATATCAGTTCTGCCTAATAATAACAGGCTGCTAAGGTAATATACTCCTCGATATCAGTTCTACTACTAATAAAAACAGACTGCTAAAGTAATATACTCCTCTATGTCAGTTCTAATAATAACGGGCTGCTTAGGTAATATACTCCTCTATATCAGCTTTACCAACTAATAACAGGCTGCTTAGGTAATATACTCTATATCAGCTCTACCTACTAACAATAACAGGCTGCTAAGGTAATGTATTCCTCTATATCAGCTCTACCTACTAATAATAACAGGCTGCTAAGGTAATATACTCTATATCAGCTCTACCTACTAACAATAACAGGCTGCTAAGGTAATATACTCTATATCAGCTCTACCTACTAATAATAACAGGCTGCTAAGGTAATATACGCTATATCAGCTCTACCTACTAACAATAACAGGCTGCTAAGGTAATATACTCTATATCAGCTCTACCTACTAACAATAACAGGCTGCTAAGGTAATACACTCTATATCAGCTCTACCTACTAATAATAACAGGCTGCTAAGGTAATATACTCTATATCAGCTCTACCTACTAACAATAACAGGCTGCTAAGGTAATGTATTCTTCTATATTAGCTCTGCCTACTAATAACAGGCTGGTAAGGTAATATACTCATCCTCTTTTATAGTTACCACACTAGTATTTTAACAAAAAACATTTTACTTGAATATTACTGTGTACAAAGTTATTTTTATTTTTTTTACAGTAAGTTGTCAATTGCTGCCAGTTAGTTACTGTGAATTCCAAGGTAGTTTTACCGTGGCCTAGATCAGTGTAATTAAGTTAGATCTATATTTTTAAAAACAAGCGTAAAGTAAAGGCTATTGTTTACTTTATCGGGCCAACCATACCATACTCCAATATATGATCCTATCCCAAGTAGCACAGCCTAGGCACAGTAACCAAACCGTTTCGGTGTCCACATCTGTTAGGCTTTCTAGCACTTTCCCACGGCTTTCCCGACTTGCAAAGTAGCTGTTGCAACGGTAAAAAAAATGGTGAACGTTTGGGGTATTCATAGATATGAAAGTAAGTGAAAGTTACGATGTAAAGCACATTCTCAGCAATTACAGGAATTTATTAGTTGTTACAGTAAAATCACAAAATAATCTCTTCAATTATGACCCAGAACCACGACACTGCTCCGGTCTATAAACCGCATATCGTCTTGCTTCAGATTGCTATTTCAATATATCTTCAAGGAGACGAGTTGTAGCAGTTAGTGGTTGAGCAGGAGGAAAGGAGTTGTGTGGACTTGAGGATCAGCGTTGGCTGTTGAGGAGCAGAACCATCAGCTTCCTACACATGGCCTGCTACGTTACTTACTTAATAGTCATTACGGTTCGTTGTTTGTTCTAAAATGTTTAAATATAAAAAAAAAAAAATAATTTCTATCACTGTTTTCAATTGTGCAAGGAATATCATACAATTATATTCCAAAACAAATGATCAAAGGTCATGCATCATCCAATCTTTCTGTTTGGTTATCCTTTTTTTATTGAATCACAATGTTATGAACAGGCTAATCACCTCTATTGTAGTTTTCATTTATCAATAAGATAAGTAAAGATAATGGCATGTTACCAGTTTCACATTTAATCACAATGTTCCTAATGGTACATTCTTCACTACAGAAAAGCTATTGTAGTCTATTTGCAAGTGGCTTGCTCATGATTTTCAATATTGCTGGTCACTGGCTAAATGCACTGGCATAATGGGCATATGTATGAGACGTATATGCCCATGTTGCAATCTCAGCATTTCCCTCTGTAGCATACACTGATGCGTTTTTATCCAAAGCTATGAACGCTTTAGCTGCTTCTCTAGCTCACTATGTATACGTATATTGGGTAAGATCCCAATCAAGGAGCAGCTGGATATTAAGGAGCACAATCACTACAATGACTATAGGAAAGGAAGCCGAGTGTGAATGTAAGGTGTCTTCACGATTGCCCCTTTCCCTCTGATGCTGAGTTGAATACCTTTTAGACGAGTCTGTCTAGTACTGGCTGCCAGCTGGTGCATGGAAGAAAGAGTGCAAGGCATTACATCCAAAATAGCGACAGTCAAACCACCCTAGGCATAGCCTGTCTTCTGGCGGCTGCTTGCTATCTGTCTGCCTTTATCCACTTTGATCACAGACACGCAGCTGAGCTGGAAATTCAGCAGCACTCCAGCCCGGGTCTGTCCCCTGCCTATGAAAGAAGACTGCTCCGTCATAGCATGCGCAGGCGGGAATCCTTTTGTATGGTAATTTGCGATGGAAAGGGACAGTAAGGGATGTGTTTCATTTTTTTCGGTGTGTTTCAAAGGAGCTCTTTGAACTGAAGTGTGAAGTCAGGATGGCTGCAGAAGGGAAATGTGAATGTACAGTAGTCCATGTAGGTGTTGAGGTGCCAGGCGGAAATATGAAAGAGATAACTATGACCTTTTTTTTTTATACTGGAATCAAACAAACGTGCAATTGAAATTAAGAAACAAGGTTTGCTGTTTTTGCGTTGAGTCAAAAGGTGTGGCTTTGATACGATTTGTAAAAACAAACGATGATGATTAAAAGATGATCAGAAGTCCTTCGTTAAAGGGCTTAAGAGTTCTGTAAATTCCCCTTTTTGAGGCATAATTTGAAAATCTAGTTGAATCCACCCATTTCAGAAGGGCATGAGGTGAAATACAGAGAGCGTAAGTAGAATGCCCCTTATGGGAACTCTGGCCCTTGTATCAGTGCCGAGGTACATCTGCTGAACTAAATTGTGTATCTGCTATCAAAGCAACACTGTAAGACTTATTAGAGTACTGTACTTACTACGATACGATACGATACGATATAACTTTATTAATCCCCCGTAGGAGAAATTTGTTTGTTGCAGCAGCAGTGGAAGGACACAGGACAAAATAACAATGTAATAAATACAATAAATAAATACAAAGTGCTAATGCATAAGGAGACGCTTATAGTTAATAGGGACAAAAACAAGACAAACAGAAACAACATCAAGATGGGTGATGCATATACACATATATACGCATACATAAACACACACACACATGCATATGCAAACACATAGACATACACAAACACAATCATCATCGGGCACTGTTGAACAGCCTAATGGCTACCGGCACAAAGGAGCACCTGAAGCGCTCCGTCTTGCACCTGGGGAACATGAACCTGTGGCTGAAGGTGCTCCCCATCTAGAGTATTATATCAGTGTTAGATAACCGGATGTCCTCAACTGTATAAATATTTATACATTTAATAATACTTTAAGGTGCTGTAGATACAATTGAAAGGATGTAAAAAAACTAAATTAATGACTTTGGTTTCACTTCCACCTTAATTACGGAGTAATGAAAGGGGAGAGTTTCATTGTAGACGTCTCCAACAAGAGAAACACTGAATCCTGAATCACAATTGCAGCCAGGAATCAATCCTCCTGGCTATCTGAAGGAACCCTGGTATTTAAGGTTGCCTCATCTATTCCCTGACTGCAGTCACTGTTCATAGTCATTAAGTGGGTCAGGTTCAGTCTTTCCAGAGCAGGAGCCATAGCTAATGCCTCTAGACTCGAGGAATGCAGGTCCCGGCGCCCAGAAGTGCAAGAAGAGCAAACGGGGTATGTAGTACTTTCCTCGCCACAAATCGACCCTCTTCTTTTGCTACTGGTCTCGGCCTGATCCAAGCCTTGATTCAGAAGCATCACGCGTTGAGCGTTGTCTCCCGATGGACCAACCTCACCTGACACGTGACCGTGTGAGTCCATTTTCAGTTAACGAGTGCGAAGAGGTGTGAGCTAAGCGCAGTCAAATCAATACGCCTTGGTGGCGGATGATTGGGAGGGGGGAGGGAGAGGGGCTAGAAGTGTGCTCTGGGCCATGGGGTTCAGCTTTAACAAGGCCAGCTCACGACTGGCCTGGGTGTTAAATGAACCCGGACCACACATTAACGAATGAACAGGCCTCTCCAAAAAGTAGATCTGCACTGCAGCTCCTCTGACCTCTGTTTCCACTGCCCGACCCATGCGTGGATCTGGTTCTAAGATCACAGCTCGAACACACTCACTTTTTTATTTTTTGCATTTTCTTGCCACCTATTGATTGGTTTAGGTGATAATTACCCTTATTGAGTACCGCACCTGCAGTCAAATGACTTAATCAGTCCCGAATAACATAGCTGAGGGGTCTTACCCCCACTCTAGTGGTCTGCGCCGATGTGCTCATGTTTGTATTTCACCAACTCAAGTGCATAAATGGGTGCCGGGTTCTGATTGGGTGAAGAAATATCTTCATGAGTTCATGAGTATGTACATCTCAAGTAATTGGGGATATATTAGAGTTCGAATCAGGGCAGACGAGAGAATTGCCGGTCACAAAAAGCGCAATGCATTGAACTCCAAGCGCGACGCATGGAGGTTCTCTCAGTACATGTGTTTTTGTGGTTAACGAGCAGCCAATAGGAGAAGAGAAGCTGCTCCACTAGCTGCTTCAAGGTCACCGCTAGCTACTTTAGTGGCCTGCCAACGTCTCCATGGCAACCGAACTGAGCCGAAAAATATGAAAAGTGAAGGAGTTGGCCTCCCACATAGTTAAAGATGTGCGCTCACTCAGACACATGCACTCTTATCTTGCACAGACACACACACTCCTACACACACAAGCTATCATACACACACACCAACGTGTGTACAAATGGCAGTAATGACATGTCTTGGGAGCACTGTGCTGCATTGTTTAAAAATAACATCAGCCATCGGGGACGAGGTGTTGGGAACCACATAGTCGCGTACACAAATAGGCCATAACACCAAAGGTTGAGCTCTCTCTCTCTCTCGGTCTCTGTCTCTCTCGGTCTCTCTCGGTCTCTCTCTCTCTCTCTCTCTCTCTCTCTCTCTCTCTCTCTCTCGGTCTCTCTCTCTCTCTCTCTCTCTCTCTCTCTCTCTCTCTCTCTCTCTCTCTCTCTCTCTCTCTCTCTCTCTCTCTATCCCACTCTGTGTTTCTCTCTGTGTTGTCTGTGTGTGTGTGACTCACACACTATTTATAAATATTTTCTCTTCTCTTTCCTGATAGATTGGGAGTGTCTCTTTGCTCGTTATCACAACAAAAACAGAAAAGGGGCTCAAACAATAAGAGTAGTTACTGTGTGTTCCTTCGTCCCTGCTGGTTTAAATGAAGACACAGTTACCTCCTTCAGGAAATGTGTGTTTTAAGGCACACAGATGTGTGCTCCCTCAACGGGGGAAATAAAGATGCTTCCTTGTGTTGTGTTTCTGCAGATTTCTTTTTTTTCATCAATCTTTTGAAGTGGCAAAAATACGAAGCCCAGATTTTGGAATGGGTTCTTGCGTCAGAACTGGTGAACAGTGAAAGCTCCTTTATGCCATGATCATCCTTTTGTTCATGCCGTGTGCTACCATTCATTAACCCATGATGTGATATTGAGGATTGCTAAGGGATATGCACGATGACAAAGTGAATGACATGGTATGGAATCCAGGATACCCTTTCCTGGCGACATCATGGATGAACACCAAATTATTAAAAAAATAAATAAAACAGAATTGTATTCTATCTGTAAAGGGTGACACTAGTTTGCATTTCAATTGACATAAGACGCAATTGCATCACGACCGATTTCAATGGGTTTCTCTGACAATATCTCACAGAGAAAATGAGAAATGTCCTGTCCCAAGATGTCCCTGTCGCTATTCTTTGAGGAATGTCAGCCTGTGACGGCAGTTGTGATTTCTCTGTGGAGAAGGACTGCGACACATGACGAAAATATCAGAGAACACAGACAATCCATCCAGACGGCTGATAACCATTCCCACAGCAGCAGCAGCAGCAGCTGTGAATCATCCCCGAGAGGGGTCTCTAGTGCTCACACACACCTCCAAGATAGATGGATATTATCTAACTGCAGTTTATCTTCCTGCCATATGATGTCGCTGTTCTACAAGTAACAATTAACGGTTTTCTTCTTCTCAACCGCAATATGTCTGTCTGGGAAACACACCGATGGACAACTATTTCTACGCATCAACATGAAATATTGCCATTAATTTGAATATTTCCATAAATATATAGGCTATATAGTGCATACGTGCACTCAGGGAATGTTCTGGCTGCGTATTCTATATATTTTTCTCTGTGCATTTTAGGGGGGAAAGGTAAAAAGACGGAAGGAGTTGTAAAAACACACCTTCACGGAGATGGCAGAAGTGCAGCTCTCTGATCCTCTGCCTTGACGCTCCGTCGGAGTGAGTGAGCGGCTCTTGAAACATGTCGACACACTGCGCAGCGCTCTCACTGATGAGCAATATCAGTGTCAGTGTAATTGTGGAAGGATGTGTGTTCCTCCCCTGCCCTGCACACACACACACACACACACACACACACACACACACACACACACACACACACACACACACACACACACACACACACACACACACACACACACACACACACACACACGTACACACGTATGAACGCATGCATGCAGACGCACACGCACGCACAAGCACGCAAACGCATGCATTCTTTCCATCATTTGCGAATACACAACAGATTTCTATCTCTCAAGGATGTCTGGAGGAATTCTTAATCGCCGCAAACACACACAGACACAGAATCAGGCTGGGGTTGCTGCAGGCTAACTAAAGCTGACAGAGTTATCAGGGTCTTATATACGGGTGGCTTCCTGTCACGTCCCTCTTCTCTCCGTCACTTTTTATCTCATCGCTGCTCCCCATAGCTCCCCCCCTTTCTCTCCCTCCATGAGTTTCTATTCTCTCATCAGCCTCCCCCCTCCCCCCCCCCCCCCCACACACACACTCCATTCCCTATCCAACCAAACACTGTTTCTTCAAGAACTCTTGGAGTTTCTAGAGACTTGCTTTTTTTCTGTGTTGTTGTTTAGTGTTTAGCCCACGTGGCGGTGTCCGTGGTATGGGATGGTCAGAACCCAGCCTCTGCCTTCTGTGCTGCGGTTTCAGACGCTTTTATTCTGCGTTTTGCTGTGGAGCTGTCATTTCTGATGCGTTGAGATATGGGGATGTGCGAGAGCCAAAGAGCTTCCCCGAAATAGCCTGGCATTGTGTGTGTGTGTGTGTGTGTGTGTGTGTGTGTGTGTGTGTGTGTGTGTGTGTGTGTGTGTGTGTGTGTGTGTGTGTGTGTGTGTGTGTGCGTGCGTGCCTGCGTGCGTGCGTGCGTGCGTGCGTGCGTGCGTGCGTGTGTGCATCCATGCATATACACAAGTGGGAAGCAGACACACACTGGGCTGGCTTACAATTTGTCCAGTCAATATCATCACACAGAAACAGACACGCACACATAAATAAACACAAAGGGTGTCCATGGGCTGGCGTACACAGGGCCTGCATTTGGCACACCCACACACACACACACACATACACACACGCACACACACACACACACACACACACACACACACACACACACACACACACACACACACACACACACACACACACACACACACACACACACACACAACACACACACACACACACCAACCCAGTCGCCAAGAAAAAACGTCGACGGTGTACGTTTCCATGAACACTGGAGACGTACTATTACAACGTAAAAACAGCGTGTTATACCTACAGTATCCACGCGTGCCGCTGTGGAGGCGGGTTTCGGGGTTTGGGTTTCACGGCTTTCGCGGCAAATTGTGGACACGATTGTTTAGGGGGGGGGGGGGGGAGACACGTTTGTTGAGGGGGGGACGACGACACGATTGTAGGGTGGGGGGGGGGGGGGGGGGAACACGTTAGTTGAAGGACGACGACGACACGTTTTTTGAGGGGGGGGGGAGACACGTTTGTAGGGGGGGGGGCACGCTCGACAACGAGAGTTGGTTTTTATTGAACGCTCGACAACGAGAGTTGGTTTTTATTGAACGAGACTTCAACACGGAACAGCTGCACGAAACGATGGTCACGTCACTCTCGGTGACGGTGTCGACAACAATGAACACACGAACAATGTTAATAGAACAACACACAACCACATAACATCCCGAACCCATCAACCCCACTTAATCCTAACAACAAAACAAGTTAACAAAAGCCCCATTTGTCAACTGACAACCCCAATTCCCAGAATCCCCCGCGGCTCCGGAACACGGCGTAGCTTATATTAATCTTTATTATCCGAATGGGAAATGCAATATTTTAGGACAGATACACCATTAAACGCGTTTCTAATGACATTTCTAGCGAGAAATGTACATTTTCCTTACATAATCTTCAGTCAGTGAATGTGTATGATCTTTATTAATCTTTATTATCTGAATGGGAAATGCAATATTTTAGGACCGATTCACCGTTAAACGTGTTTCTAATAACATTTCTAGCGAAAAATATACTTTTTACTTGCATAATCTTCAGTCAGTGATTGTGTCTGATCTTTAGTTTTATAGTTATTAGGATTTGATCGGATCGCTCGCATGTTTCAACGTCAGGTTGTTTGGCTGCTTTCGCTAAACTAGCAGCTCACGTGCTTCCTGCGTTTGTGTTATTAAACTGTTACTTTATGTAACTTTTAATGATATCATCTTGTTAGAAACACGTATATCTGAGAGGCAACCCAGTCGCCAAAAGCATTCGTTGACAGTGTACGTTTCGTGAACACTGGATTACGTCGCATTTCAACATAAAATAGCGTGTTATACACACACACACGCACGCACACACACACACGCACACGCACGCACGCACAGACACACACAGACACACACACACACACACACACACACACACACACACACGCACACGGTGCATTTCGCTGCTAAAACAACAACAATAAAATATTCCCTCAAATATTATTACTAAAGAACCGTTTTCCAAAGAACGAAATGTAAACCAATGCATTCTGAATGGGAGTGTTTCTCCGATTTGTCCATGCTACACAGAACGAAATGTAAACCCATGCAAATAAAGACTTCATGGTCATAATAATTTAAATATCATTAATCTCCGTGTGTTGGGTGGTATTCTATTTTTTCAACGGGGCTGCATCCAGTCACTTGACCGTCATGCTGCTATAGAGTGGCGAAGTCACGCCTCTTCCGGTAGGGCTCATGGGACCTATGAGATCGAAAAATATGAATGGGTGTCAATGGAGAGAAAATAATTATTTTCTGGTCCCGGTCTTTATATGCCCTGGATTACACATATGTTGTTTGTGGATTTAAAGGATAATTTTTCATGCAAAGAGTTCGACCGTTTATTGTGCAATTGTTCAGATAAAGGCTGTAGAGAAAACACAACGAGAAAGACTACACGGCTCGTATGTGACGTCACGCTCCCTGCGACTGGCGTGGAGAAGACCGACAATCTTCCCATCGGCATAACTGAAACTCTGCACGTGCCCCGATTTATAATGGTTTTCACCTCTTTCGATGCTTTTATCCTCCCCTTGGAAAAAGCGGCGAAGTGGGGCAGAGAGATCGCCATCTCAGTGCCGAGTTCCAAGGGCGGGTGTGGTGACTTCGCCACTCTATAGAGTGGCGAAGTCACGCCCCTTCCGGTAGGGCTCATGGGACCTATGAGATCGAAAAATATGAATGGGTGTCAATGGAGAGAAAATAATTATTTTCTGGTCCCAGTCTTTATATGCCCTGGATTACACATATGTTGTTTGTGGATTTAAATGATAATTTTTCATGCAAAGAAAACTAAAAATGTTCGTGAAGAAGTTTGATAATTTTAGGTTTTATGTGAGGCCGCTTTGTGAACTACAGCTCTTCGCTGCTCTCGACGCATATGATATACGTCACCACAACCGCCCTTGGAACAGAGATGGCGATCTCTCTGCCCCACTTCACCGCTTTTTCCAAGGGGAGGATAAAAGCATCGAAAGAGGTGAAAACCATTATAAGTCGGGGCACGTGCAGAGTTTCAGTTATGCCGATGGGAAGATTGTCGGTCTTCTCCACGCCAGTCGCAGGGAGCGTGGCGTCACATACGAGCCGTGTAGTCTTTCTCGTTGTGTTTTCTCTACAGCCTTTATCTGAACAATTGCACAATAAACGGTCGAACTCTTTGCATGAAAAATTATCCTTTAAATCCACAAACAACATATATGGAATCCAGGGCATATAAAGACCGGGACCAGAAAATAACTATTTTCTCTCCATTGACACCCATTCATATTTTTCGATCTCATAGGTCCCATGAGCCCTACCGGAAGGGGCGTGACTTCGCCACTCTATGGTGGTTGCTATCGACCGCCCCCTCTAATCCTTACATGGCTCTAAAAACCACGCGGCAAAGGAGCTGCCGTAAATTGTGTTGTTTTTGTCGTAACCTGGGGTCCGACGGTTAAAAAATAGGCAGATATTCCGAGGTATCCTTAAAAGGCAGCTTGGATGTTTTTATATTCTGCAGTTTAGACTTCTTCTATAACCTATTTTTGAAAGCAAAACACCAAGTTCATTGATTTAACGAGGCAGGGTTATTTGAAACAATTTATTCAATTAATATTTGTGAGAGGTCATTCCTTCTCCTGAGTTTGCTCCCTATTTATGTCTAGTGTACACCCCTACTGTCCAAAAGCATCCCCCCCCCTCCCCATATGGATTTGGAGAGTTGTTGCCACGTCCCAGTGGTGGAAGTATCATATAATAGAGGCGAGAACATTTAAGTAAACTGTACCTTGGGGTCTCTTATATATCAAAGGGGGTTTCAAAGGACGCATACGCTTCAACCTGTGGCTCCAGCCCTACAGGAAATGACTCAGCAAGTGCTCCATCTCGTTGCACCTGCACCCAGCGGCTCGCTTGCAAGATTTTGGCCTGAAGTTCTTCCCAGACCTATACCCTAACAGTCCAACATGCATATCTGAGAATCAGGCCTCTCTTCAATAATGACAAAATGTTATGAGAGAAATACAGATTCACTTTTTGTTATCTCATAAGCGGCGTGGTGCCGGCTCCTTTTGACCTTTTGACCCCAGACTACAAAGACGTGGCCACAGGCCAGCTGTGTCTACACACATTAAGCCACAAATGTACACCTCCATCCCGCAAAAAATGGGGCCTAGAAACTAACCTCCGTCTTACATTGACTGTACTGTTGGAGGTCACGCCCCTTTTCCGGCCTTTTCGAGATAGCTAGGGATGCTAAAATGTTTACACACATTTCCCGGGGCCCCGAGAACGACATATCCAAGATTTGTAGTTCTAGCCCATAGAGAAAAAAAGTTTTCCCAAATGGACTGTCATTTGGACAAAGCCCCTTCAGAAGTGTTGCCTGCGAGACCTAATGGTTCAGAATGTGGTGGAAAAACAGTTTTTGAGATAGGAAGGTCCTACCGCCCTGAAATTTGAATACCATATTCTAGGGCCTAACTGGGACCCCCGCACCGAAACTTGGCCCGGTCGGACCCCGAGTGCAGGAAGGGGGGGCCTGGACTTTCATAATCTTCGCTCGGTGAATGTAAAGGATGTTTGGTCGGATGTTATGACGAAGAATCATAATGTGAATGGGAATATTCTATTAATGTCTTGATATCATCTTTCGTCTCAACACTTCTGCTGCAGCCGCTTAAAGTCTCACTCCGAGAACCTTAAAATATGAATCAATCCATTAGAAGTATGAAAATATCTTCCCGGTCGTGCAACAGGGCAAACAAGGTGTCCTTTGACATCTACGTTTCGAGACGATTGCAACAGTGCCACACATGATCCTATTTGAATATGTTTCGGGGTAGTAATTAGCTGTCGATTTTGGAGGCCTTTATCAATAATGACCAGCTATAGATTTGCTTCCCGATGGAGATTTTTGACAAATTACATGTTAATTAGCATCTACACGTTAAGCTGAGTCCAATGAGATCAAGCTCGCCCTCTTGCTACACCGAGATCATGTCCTAGACCTAGGTGTACCATGTAAAATACATGTTACCATTAGCTAGAGTGTCATGCTTGGTGTCATTGGACTCAGCTCAACGTGTAGATGCTAAATAACATGTCATTTGTCACAATTTTTTATCGGGAAGCAAATCAATAGCTGCTCATTATTGATTAAGGCCTCCAATTTCGACAGCTAATTACTACCATTAAACATGTTCGAATATGCTCATGTGTGGCACCGTTGCAATCGCCTGGAAGTGTAGATGTTGGAGGACACCTTGTTCGTTCTCCTACACCACCGGGAAGATATTTACATGCTTCTGATTGACTAATGAATTGATTCAGCTATTCCCCCAGAAGTCTGGGGTCAAAAGGTCAAAAGGAGACGGCACCAGCCCCGTTGAAAAAAATTGAATACCACCCAACACACGGAGATTAATGATATTTAAATGATTATGACAATGAAGTCTTTATTTGCATGGGTTTACATTTCGTTCTGTGTAGCATGGAAAAATCGGAGAAACACTCCCATTCAGAATGCATTGGTTTACATTTCGTTCTTTGGAAAACGGTTCTTTAGTAATAATATTTGAGGGAATATTTTGTTGTTGTTGTTTTAGCAGCGAAATGCACCGTGTGCGTGTGTGTGTGTGTGTGTGTGTGTGTGTGTGTGTGTGTGTGTGTGTGTGTGTGTGTGTGTGTGTGTGTGTGTGTGTGTGTGTGTGTGTGTGTGTGTGTGTGTGTATGCCTACACACACAAACACACACACACACACACACATATACACACACCCTCACACCGGCAGGCTGTATGGTGGCTGGTATTGAGGCATGCAGCTCATAAGCTGCTGCTGTGTGTGAGTGTGTGAAAAGGTAAATTGAATTTTACAGGCACAAAGCCCACTCCCCTGCGGTCCTTTGAAGAGAGCCCCCACTTTGTGATCTAAAGCTTTGCAAAGCCTTTCGTCTCTTCATTGCTGTTTTGCTCCCTCCTTCGTTCGTCTTCTCCTTTTTTCTACTCCTCTCTCTCTCCTTCTCTCCCCCTATCTCTCTCTCTATCACTATCTCTATCCATCTCTTTCACCCTCTGTCCAGGGTGTGAGGAAAACTGATCGATCGGCTCATTAAAGACTGAGTGTCTTCTGGAGTGTTGTATCAGTTTGTCATCACTGGGTCTCTCTGCAAACGCAAAGCTCAGTGAGAGAGAGAGAGCCTCTGGTCTCTAAAAGAATGCAGCAAACAACCCGGTCTGGAATGCACACACCTAAACCCACACACACAATCACACACCATTCACCCCCAACCTTTCCCCACCTCTTTCCCAAATATGCCTATTCAACAATCATTCTGGTCTGGTGTAATAATCACTGTGAGTTTCCAGTTAGTTACCATTTGGTTCTTAAAGTGCACATACAGTAACTCACATCTTCAAATTTTTAGTCATGGAGAAAATGTGCAGTACTTTCTATAAACCACTTCTGTAAAACAAAACTGAAGATAACTCGAATTCCTTTAATAATGGGGATGAGTCAAGATTGCAACGTAGTCTTTCTGTGTGTGTGTATATTGTGTGTGTGTGTGTGTGTGTGTGTGTGTGTGTGTGTGTGTGTGTGTGTGTGTGTGTGTGTGTCTGAGTTTTACAGTTTATTTTCAAACGAATTTTGCAAAACTTGGCTAATCGTCTCAAAACTCAACACACAAGCAAATACAGATTTTCTCAATTGTATACACACCAAAAAATGGAACTATGCACACAATTCTGAAAACTCGAAGCTCATGTATCAACTACAAGAAGGCCAAACTCTAAGCATAATTCAACTGTTTTCACATTTTGGCTAAACTCTAAGCACAAATCACATCATTTAGCACACTTGCTTCACCTGGATCACACTGGCCTTCAAAACAACTATTTACCAATAAGTCTAACTCACTTCTCACCTGTTCAAACTCAACTGGCAAAAAACTTCAATGATGTGTCAGAGCATAAAATAGGACTTGGTGAGCTCTACTGTGTTGTAGATATGGTCCTTTGGCCTGATCAGGATTGGAGGTGGGATACATACTGATTTACATGTAGATCTGTTTCACCTCATTTATATTCTTATTTTTATTTTTTGTTGGTCTACGAAAAGCTTTTTATGCAGTCAGTTCAGCTGAACATTTTACTGTATTACAGTAAAAAAAAAAAATTGCTTTGTTACCTTTCTGTACTTGTACTGCAATGATTTCATCATCACATCCCCCGAAAGACAGTCTAAACATTTTCTTACTGTAGTGTTTTTCATTTTACTTACCAGTGCAATTACTGTACTGAATTCCTTTAATAATGGGGATGAGTCAAGATTGCAACGTAGTCTTTCTGTGTGTGTGTATATTGTGTGTGTGTGTGTGTGTGTGTGTGTGTGTGTGTGTGTGTGTGTGTGTGTGTGTGTGTGTGTGTGTGTGTGTGTCTGAGTTTTACAGTTTATTTTCAAACGAATTTTGCAAAACTTGGCTAATCGTCTCAAAACTCAACACACAAGCAAATACAGATTTTCTCAATTGTATACACACCAAAAAATGGAACTATGCACACAATTCTGAAAACTCGAAGCTCATGTATCAACTACAAGAAGGCCAAACTCTAAGCATAATTCAACTGTTTTCACATTTTGGCTAAACTCTAAGCACAAATCACATCATTTAGCACACTTGCTTCACCTGGATCACACTGGCCTTCAAAACAACTATTTACCAATAAGTCTAACTCACTTCTCACCTGTTCAAACTCAACTGGCAAAAAACTTCAATGATGTGTCAGAGCATAAAATAGGACTTGGTGAGCTCTACTGTGTTGTAGATATGGTCCTTTGGCCTGATCAGGATTGGAGGTGGGATACATACTGATTTACATGTAGATCTGTTTCACCTCATTTATATTCTTATTTTTATTTTTTGTTGGTCTACGAAAAGCTTTTTATGCAGTCAGTTCAGCTGAACATTTTACTGTATTACAGTAAAAAAAAAAAATTGCTTTGTTACCTTTCTGTACTTGTACTGCAATGATTTCATCATCACATCCCCCGAAAGACAGTCTAAACATTTTCTTACTGTAGTGTTTTTCATTTTACTTACCAGTGCAATTACTGTACTGTAATTTACCAAAGTAGATAACATTGGTGTATTGTCAGAACAATGTTGCAGCATCAACTAAAGGTGTACATTATGACTCTGGGAAGCTGGGATTGTGAGTTTAGCCCATTGGAGCTCATTGTATAGACAAATATGCATTGTATCCCATTCTGATACGATTTAGTCAATGCAATATTTATATGATATATTCGCAGTATTGTATTACAATATGGCAATAGTCTTTATACTATATGTACCACCTAATTGCAACTTTAAAAAATAAAGCTATTTCTAAACAATTTTAAACAATGGAATATTTAACATGGCCTCATAAAGCCAAACATATGTAAATAGTATTTTGATGGAAGTGTCTTTGAATTGATCACACCAGTGTTTAATTGATGCTCTCTTAGATATTCATGTGATAGTTGTGTTTACTGTCAGGTTTGTGTTTAGAGTTTTGAGAAATTGAGCTATAGTTTCACAAAACGTGTTTAAACGATTGAGAAAAACTAAGAAACAACACTGAGAAATATACCATTCACATCTAGGTCAAATTGAATCTCTTCTATCGAAACCTAACAATCCATTGTCAAAATGATACACACTTGTATCATGTGAATACACTTTCAGATCAGCAGCAACACACTATTCAACTTTATATAAAACACTGCAGTCTTCCATATTCAATGTTTCTATTCAATTCCACAGAAGGCACGTTTTCACAACAACCAAAAAATCAAATACTCAATACTGTACCTTGCAGTACGGTACTTTACAGTGCAGTAAATTCAGTCTAAGCAAATATAAAACAAAGATGAACAAAAATCGCACAACTGTTCTGTAAACACCGAAAAACAAGGCAATTGTGCGTGGGTCGATTTATGGATCCTCGCCTTGTGCGCCGAATCCATCCATGAATTGACCTTTCCTAAATTTCTCTGCAGGCCTGTTCCAAAAAGAAAAGAGGCATGCGCGCATGTGGTTGGTGGTTATTAGAGTTTTTTTCAATTGCTTGAACACATTTTGCAAAACTTGGCTAATTGTGTCTAAACTCAACACACAAGCAAATAAAACACAACACTGAGAAATATACCATTCACATCTATGTCAAATTGAAACTCTTCTATCGAAACCTAACAATCCTTTATCAAAATGTCACTCTGATGACAAAATGATACACACTTGTATCATATGAATACACTTTCAGATCAGCAGCAACACACTAGTCTACTTTATATAAAACTCTGCAGTCTTCCATATTCACTGTCTTTATTCAGTTCCACAGAAGGCACGTTTTCACAACAACCAAGAAATCGAATACTCAATACTGTACATTGCAGTACCGTACTATACAGTTCAGTAAATTCAGTTTAAGCTAAAATATAACAGTGGAAGGACCAGAGACGTCCGAGAACCCGACGCAATCTTTAAGATTCATGATATCATCCGGAGGCGCACACAGCTTTTGGCCGTTACATCATATATTATATTATACAGATAGATAAAGAGCTCCAGGACCCCCCGCCAGAGCTCCCGGAGTGTTCTTGATTAGAATATTTGATAGAACGGATGATATAATGAATCCTAAACGACTGCGTCGGTTTTTCTGACGTCTATGGTATTTCGACAACACGTAGAGACTGGCAATGGTTGAGAATGAATTGGCGGTCACAAGAGGAAGCCTCTCTCAAACTCAGGCGACCACGCAAACAAGCGAGCAAATATTTTTTTGGTGCGAACGCAGCATAACAGAATCGCTGGAAATTCCAGAGTGAAATGACCACGCAGCACTTTGAGCGCCAGAAGCTACCGCCTCTTCTGTCAGCCAATCAGGAACTGAGGAATCAAACTCACTTCCATTTTGTTCAAACTCACTTCCGTTTCATTCAAACTCTCTCACACACTCTACTATAGTCTCTTGCATAAACATATATACTCTCACACACACTACTATACTCTCTCACACACACTACTATTCTCTCTCACGTACACTACTATACTCTCTTACATACACTACTATTCACTCTCTCACACACTATATTCTCTTGCATAAACAACTATACTCTCTCACATACACTACTATACTCTCACACATACACTACTATACTCTCTCACATACACTTCCATACACTCTAATACATACTTGTAAAAGGAGTATAATAGTGTGTGTGCATGAGTATAGTGGTGTATATGCAAGATTATAATAGTGTTTGTAAGACCAAGTATGAATTTGGTCCCAGGCGGCCCCTCATAGGCCCCTCATATATCTGTGTTGTGTTTGCAGCCAGTTATCTACTGTAGGTGTGTGTGTGTGTGTGTGTGTGTGTGTGTGTGTGTGTGTGTGTGTGTGTGTGTGTGTGTGTGTGTGTGTGTGTGTGTGTGTGTGTGTGTGTGTGCGTGTGTGTGTGTGTGCGTGTGTGTGTGTGTGTCTATCAGCAAGCAACGCTTGATGTTTGACAGGCGGGGGTGTCTTTCCGTCTGTGCAGAATCCTCCATATGCAATGCCGATGCTTTTGCTGCAGAATGAAGACGGCGAGTGACATCTGTTCCGTGTGTGTTAGTGTGCGTGTGTGAGTGTGTGTGTGTGTGTGTGTGTGTGTGTGTGTTTGTGTATGTGTGTGTGTGTGTGTGTGTGTGTGTGTTTGTGTGAGTATATGTGAGTGTATGTATGTGTGTGTGTAGGTGTGTATGTGTGTTTGGGTGTGTGTGTGTGTGTGTGTGTGTGTGTGTGTGTGACTGTGTGTGTATTTGTGTGTGGGTGTGTGTGTGTGTGTGTCTGTGTGTGCTGTTGCCAGTGTGGTCATTGCACTGCATGTGTCTCCACGTCTAGCAGTAAGTGGTAGACTCTCAACGTGTTGTGGCATCCCCGGCAGCCAATTAAATGTAAGAACTATACTTACTGAGTTGCACACACTCACACACACGCACACACACGCACACACACACATTCAAACACACACACACACACAGGGGGTACACACACAAACTGACACACTTAGCGGGTACACACAAACTGACACACAATAGCTTCTCGTGGCTTGCAGCCACATGAATCAAACATGCAGTGTCCCTTTATAAAATAATCCAGATCCATTGCAGGGCCCTTCCGGTAGAGCCCATGGGACATATGAGATCGAAAAATATGTATGTGTTTCAATGGAGAGAAAGTAATTATCATCTGGTCCCAGTCTTATATGCCCCGGATTACACATATGTTGTTTGTGGATTTAAATGATCATTTTTCATGTCAAGAGTTTGACCGTTTATTGTGCAATTGTTCAGTTAAAGGCTGTAGAGAAAACACAATGAGAAAGACTACATGTCTCGTATTTGCCGTCACGCTCCCTGTGACTGGCGTGGACAAGACCGACAATCTCCCCATCGGCATAACTAAAACTCTCCACATGCCCCAACTTATAATGTTTTTCACCTCTTTTATCCTCCCCTTGGAAAAAACCTAACACTATCAAACTTCCTCACGAAAATGTTTCGTTTTTTTTGCATGAAAAATTATCATTTAAATCCACAAACAACATATTTGTAATCCGGGGCATATAAAGACTGGGACCAGAAAATAATTACTTTCTATCCATTGAAACACATTCATATTTTTCGATTTCATAGGTCCCATGGGCTCTACCGGAAGGGGCGTGACTTCGCCACCCTATTCTGGTAGGTGTTTAGAAATATTGCAGTGATATTGAGTGATAAAAATAATGTGACATTAAATGCACTTCAAACCATCAGTTTTAATTAATCATATAGGCCTTCTGACTGTTGCAAGACTTGTGTGTCCCCGTCCTGAACTGTGCAGCCTGTCAGTGTTGGCCTTTCTACATTCTTTATATAAAGCTAAGTGGGGAAACATAAAGACACTGCCATGTGTGACTACGCCCCAGGCCCCACTGACGACAAGCGCTACGGGGCCGTCACTTTCACGTCAGCTCACCTGTGTGTGTGCTCGGTGGTTAGTGTCAGACACAGCGTCTTTGTACGTTGAAATCAACAGATATACAAAACATTAATGACTGAAAGGGGTGAGTTGACAACAGCGTTCATCGTCGATTATTGAAGATGGGTGATTTTATTTTGGGTGGACACTGCCGTCGGATCCCCGGATCCAGGGTCCTGCAGTATGCCTTCTGGCAGCGTATCTGAACACAAGGAAAGAGTGGACAAGGAAGGAACACAAGGAAAAACGTGACATGGCGTCTCGTTTCATGAGCACTGTGCTTAAACTCTTTCCTTAAAGCTGAGTGTGTTACAACGCCTTATGTTCATATGTTCCCACCCAGCATTTCTAATCACAATTTAAAATAATGATACATTTAATGCAACAAAACACATGGATCAAACTATGGCTTTGATTACATAACACCCAAAAATAAGTAAGAATGTAATCAGGGACAGCGAGCTGAAAATTGAAATGTGCAGAACGGTATATATCAATATTGATCTCGGACAGAAATGGCTAGTTTGTGGAAGGTGGTTCATATTGTTTTTATTGTTGTTATTTTGTCACATTTTGGGTATTTTTTTTTTTAAAACATCCGTGGCTTGTTCAACCCGGCCTCACCAGGCTGTGATTTCATCTCTCTGCTAAACTGGGGTTCAAAAAAACATTTAAAGGTGTCGCTGCGGTTGGTGTATTTTGTGTGTGTGTGTGTGTGTGTGTTTGTGTGAGTGTGTACAGAGATAGAGAGGGGTTCCTTAGTTAAATAGGCGGGCTGCAGTTGCCACGGTTACGGTGCCCCTGTGGTCAGCGCAGCTCTCTGTTACTATGCTAATGAGCGCACATCAAAGCCCCCGGTAACGGCAGAGATGGCCCCCAACACTGCTCCGTGCACGTGTGAGCATCTTCACGTGCATGTGTTGGTCTTCACGTGCATGTGTTGGTCTTCATGTGCATGTGTGGGTCTTCTTGTGCGGTGTGGGTCTTCACGTGCGGTGTGGGTCTTCTTGTGCGGTGTGGGTTTTCTAATGCGTGTGTGCATCTACTCATGTGTGTGGGGGTTTTCACGTGCATTGTGGGTCTTCAAATGCATAGTGGGTCTTCTCTCCTGCATGTGTGTGTCTACTCGTGAGTGTGTTGGTCTTTTCTTGCCTATGTGCGTCTACTCATGTGTGTGTGGTGGTATTCTTTTGAGTGTGTGCGTCTTCATGTGCGTTTGTGGGTATTTTCATGCGTGTGTGCGTCTACTCTTGTGTGTGTGGGTATTCTAGTGCGTGTGTATGTCTTCTCGTGCGTTTGTGGGTCTTTTTTTGCGTGTGTGCGTCTACTCGTGTGTGTGTGGGTATTCTAGTGCGTGTGTGCGTCTTCTCGTGTGTGTGTGGGTCTTTTCCTGCGCATGAGAGTCTTCTTCCATGTGTGTGTTTGTCTTTGTTTTTGTGTGTGTGTGTGTGTGTGTGTGTGTGTGTGTGTGTGTGTGTGTGTGTGTGTGTGTGTGTGTGTGTGTGTGTGTGTGTGTGTGTGTGCGTGCGGTGTTGGCGCACGGCATTGTGTTGTTGATGTTTGTTTTCAGTGCCTGCTCACCCGTCGGAGGGAGCGGGTCAGAGGGAGGCCGTGGCGGAGGATTGAAATGTCACGCCAATTAAGGATTTGTGAAATTAACCGGGGAGACATCATCTTAGCATTTTACTCATTAGCATAGATACTAGGCCTCTCTAATGGGGTCTCTCCCCATCACTCCCTCCCACCCAAACCACTCCCATCACCTCTTAATCTCCCCTATTTGATTTTTAAAAATTTAGTTTTTTTTCCCGGCATGTCGTTCATCAGACGCAATCAGCATTCGTGAGACTCATCCATTAATCGGAGAGGAGAGGAGAGGAGAGGAGAGAAGAGGAGAGGAGAGGAGGGGAGATGAGAGGAGAGGAGAGGAGAGGAGAGGAGAGGAGAGGAGGGGATAGGAGAGGAGAGGAGAGGAGAGGAGAGGAGAGGAGAGGAGAGGAGAGGAGAGGAGAGGAGAGGAGAGGAGAGGAAGGGAGTGTTGCAGGGGAGGTGGAGTACGGTGGTGGTTGGGTGGGGGGGAGATGTTTATTCGGGGGTTTGGCGTGTTTGGGGATCCATGCCATCCCCCCACCACCACACACACGCACAGAGAGCGATGTATCTTTATT
>NC_082382.1:4332571-4355071 GCF_031168955.1 Gadus macrocephalus | reverse complement strand
GGAGCTTTTCTATTGGGTGTTTTCCCATTTAGATAGTCTTGCATAGCTGTTGGACCCTAAATGTCCCTACTGTATAATCCTTTGGACCAAGAGCCTATTTGGAGTGTACATTGGATATTTTGATGGTGTAAAAGCCTTTCTTGCCTTCTGTTTGAGGAACATTCACAGCCTCGATTTCTGTAATTCCTAGTGTGGATTTGTCCTGCTAAAAAGTTAATTGATTTTGAAAAGGGAGAATGGTTTTCAAGTTTACTGTTGCTTCTGATGCTTCTGATTGAAGTTAAAAGGATGTCTGTTGTTTACCCTCTTTTGAGGGGAGAGCAGAACCAGGCAATCAGCAAAGTTTAAGCATTTAACCTCTGTGTCTGCCAGAGTAACACCAGAAAGGGAGGCTCTCTGTGGCACTTTCTGCAGTTAATTTATGCATACTGATTGAATAGGGTCGGGCACATATTGCAACCCTGTCTCACAACAAAGCACTGTTTAAAAGAGCTAGTTGTTCCGTTACCAGCTCTTAATTGCACATTTGCTATTATCATACATTGTTTTAGTCAAATCATATGTTCCTCATCATCTACTCTCGTATCTGTTAAGGAGTCTTAATGCCAGATGGAAGTGAAAATCTTCTTAACATCCAAAAAGCAGGAATACATTTGAAATGTGAAAATGGCTGAAGAACATGGTGGGATGTGCGATGCTTTGGAAGGAAGCCGATCTCCCTTTTATGGGCAAGGAGACAGCATTATGGTCAAGGAGGAAATGCAATATTCTGGTTCTAGAATACTGCAGTTTTGGGGTTCAAATTTGAACTTTCCTGTGCTGTTTCACAACATTTAATATTTAAGAGTTACTTTTTTCACTTGAAAGCCCTCCAATTTAATTATTAGATGATACATAATAAGTGATGAGTGAGTGGCGGGGGTGGGGGTCGTTATCCATCTTTTCCATATTCTTTAATTTCTCAAATGTTTGTTTTGTTTTGTAGGTCATTCCCTATTGGTGTCGGTCCAAACAGAGTTCAAGACGAAGTGTTCAGACAATGTCTTTCTATCTTGAATAGCTGCTTATTCACGCTCTGTCACAGAGTGAGTTCCAGTGGATTCATCACATTTTATGCTATCTTCTATTAGCCATTTTTTTGTATCTTTGTAAGACTTAACCATCTCCCAATCTTTTCCATCTACCAAATGTTTGGATGCCTTTGTTTCAGATTCAATACTTTTCTCACATGTTTATTCTGACAAATTACATTGGTAAAATCCATCAATCAATCAATCCTTTATTTAACCAGGTAGAAATTCATTGAAATTAAAAATCTCTTTTAGGAGAATGACCTGGCAAAGAAAACCAATATTTTCTCCATTCTCTTCTTCAATTCAGGCATTTTTTCAGTTCATCTTTTTCAGTGCGGTCTTTAATATTGAAAAAACAAATTGGACAGATTGACATGTGCCTAAAATAGTGTGAGGGTGGGGATATTTAAAATACACCTGATTGTATCTCTACGCTAATCATTGCTTCTTGGTATTGCTCATTGCTTTCTTGGGTCCATCTGTATGGTCTTGGAGTACTGAATAGCCTATTGGGCTGATTGTGGGAGAGGTTTGTCTTGTTGAGGAAGAGAATGTTTTGTTGTCTGCGGTCTGATGAGGGGGTTAGGGGGGTTTACTGCGAACGCACTGAAATCGGACGGATCCTTGTCTGTGATCATGTAGTCTACAGTGCTGTTGGCAAGAGTGGAACAATAAGGGCCCTATTTTAACGGTCTGAGACGCAAGTGAGAGGCTCAAAACGGAAGTAGCTTTGTGGGCGGGTCTCTGGCGCTTTTGCTTTTAAACCAACGGATAAATGACTCTTGCACCCGACGCCAATCTAAAATGTATGGCAAGCCGAATTGTCATTTATTAACTAAGTTTGACTATCCGGAATTAACATTGTAGATATCAACAACTTCTTTCTGACTATTCGTAATTACATTTTGAATAGTTGAAATTTTGATTCAAGATATCTGTAACGTAATTGTGATTAGTCGAAATGACAGATAGAGATATCTGTAATTCACTTTTGACTAGGCGAAACTGAATTACAGATATCTGCAATGACGTCACAGAAAAAGACATTCAACTCGTCACACATCTTAAATGACAATTGCAGATATCTGTAATTCAGTTTTGACTAGGCAGAATGAAAGTTAAAGATATCTCAAACGTCATTTGATTGCGAATTATTGGGCGTGACGTTTTAGATATCCAGAAATACGGAATTTCCCCATGCCGCCATAATCAAAGAAGAAGTTGGTTCATTTCCTTATTTCTAAAGGAGCAGTCCTGGCGTTGGCTGCAATTGAAGAAACCATCAGAAAATGCCATGAAATTGAACGAGCCCTCACAATTGTGTGAATGATGATTTGAACGACAACGACCTGCTCCGCTCCCGCCTAAAGCGGGAGGCGGTCCTATAATTTGTCATTACAGATATCTATGTAATGTTTGTCATTTTGCCTGGTCAAAACTCAAATTCAAGATATCTGTAATTAGATTTTGACTAGGCGGAATGAAAGTTACAGATATCTACAATTGTAGATATCTCTAATCAAAATTCCTTTCAAGATATCTATAACTTGATAATAGATATCTACAACGTAATTTTGACTAGTCGTAACTCCAGTTAGAGATATCTACAACGTCATTTTGACAAGTCGTAACTCCAGTTAGAGATATCTACAACGTCATTTTGACTAGTCGTAACACCAGTTAGAGATATCTACAACTTAATTTCGCCTAGTCAAAAATGTATTTAAGATATCTGAAAAGGGACACGTAGATATCTTGAATTGAGGTGAATTAAAGATATCTTGAACTGGAATTATGACTAGTCAGAATGAAATTGTAGATATCTCAAACTGGAATTACAGATATCTACAATTCAGTTGCAGATATCCGTAATTCACAAAGTGGATATCCGCAACTGAATTGTAGATATCCGCAATGAGAAACCCCATAGACATGAATGGCGAAAATGACGTCATTTCGCCTAGGAGGAATGTCTTTGTGGATATCTGAAATGACAATTGTGGTTAGGAGGAATGTAGTTGCGGAAATCCGAAATGTTAGTTTTGACTAGGCAAAGCTGAATTGCAGATATCTGCAACACAACGAATTGATGTCAAATCGGCTTGCCATAAAAATGGGTTGGTCTGAATACCCGTATGTGTGTTTTGGGCGTAACATGCAATAAACCAATGAGAGTGCCATCTCCCATCCCCTTTAAAAGTCATGAGCGCATTTTAACTTGACGAGTTGATATTTTGACAGCGCGTTTGCGGTCTCCCCTGCGACAAATGCATGACCACATGAATTTCAAACTTCAAATGGCTCAGTTTATGTCCAAATAATATGGCCTAATTCACACATGGAATAACGTTAGAAACACTGAGTCGTCATGTAAATTTCACACATTGATGATATACAGTCATTTGGCTGCAACTGTGGGTCTTTTTAATGATATGCGGCAATACATTAACAACATTGTTTCTTACCAGTATTGTATAAATTATCGTTATCAACTTCTGTTCATAACATGCATGTGCCCCCCCGTTAATATACATTGCCATGGACTGTATTATGAGTTAGCCTAGTTAGCGTGTTAGCTAACCCTAACCCTAACCCAGACACACGCGCGCCAAGCATCACCCGCATTCATTAATTAATATACGTTACCTCACGATCAAATACACATCAATCCTAAAAGTTATGGGCTTGTACACAATGTCTGTGTCAAGAAAATATGTGGTTGCAGTACCTGTTTGCAGATTCATTGATTTAAAAGTACACCTTATTACCGCTGTATCAGCTGTTCTTTCCCAAATAATATAACCAACGTTATCATCTACCCTAAAACAAGAGTTTGTTTCGGAAGGCTGGGATATACTTTGCTTGAGTTTATTGTTGGTATTATTACTTTTTTAACGCATGGCATAGCCTACTACAGTGTTCATTCATGCAGCCCCTATGGAAAAAGAATGTTTCCACCATCCACATGCTATTTCTATGCAGTTTCACACGTATGAAAAATCTTATACATCATAATATTTTAATTAGGCTCATTGTTTGCATGTTTGTGCAGTGTATAGCCTACGTGTGTGTATGCTTATGTTACAGTTCCGACCTGCCTAGACACGTCAAAATAGCAACAACAATTGCACTATCCGCTAGGGCAGAGTTCTTCAACAGGGGGTCCACGACCCCTAGGGGGTCCGCAGAGGTACTGCAGGGGGGTCGCAAAAGTTTTTGTTGATTAGACATTTTTTTTGTATTCCCCCCCTAATTGTTTCCACAAATCGAAATGTCTTTAACTACACATTAACATGAATACAACACATTAGCCACGTTTACATGGACACTTTTGATCCGATGGAGAGAGCTTTTCTCTGCCTGCTCCTTCAATTAAGAAGAAGGATAGTTTAATATGAAACACAATTTTATACAATATATAAGTAGGGGGTCCCCGCTCCATCTCTCCGTCAGTTTGGGGGTCCTTGGCCGGGAAAACGTTGAAGACCCCTGCGCTAGGGCACTTAAACCAGGATTTCTTCGGTCAGTATCGCAATTGAAGAAATCTATCTCTAAGATAGCACCATGTATCTTTTGCGCTGGAACACGCCTCTCAGGCTGCAAATGTAGTTGCGTGAGTTTGCAGCGGTGGAAAATCAACTTTGCGCCGGGTGCAAACTAGCAACGATACATGCGTCGGTGTACTAGAAAGTCAATTGCGCTGGGTGCAAGATAGGGCCCTAAGTGTATCTTCCTAAAGAGTATATTCCCAAAGATATGATGAGCCACCCTCAAATATGACCATCGGCAATAAGAGACTTATGTTGCATGACGTATGTTATTTTCATGAGGCAAATTCAGGTGGACATTATGAGTTACCTAGGTGATTAACCTGTCTCCTTTAGTATTGGACACATCTGGTTGCGGGCCAGTCCAAGCATTGAAGTCCCTAGCGATGATGACGCAACCCTTCCCTTGTCCTTCGCTTATATCTGACTAAAGAATGGGGAAAATGTCATCACCAGCACCGAGAAATAAGGGGATTATATTGAGAGAATTGTATTGAACACAATTTGTTGGTGATTGCAGGTTTTAGTGGTTGTGCTGTGTGTTTGCGGTTGTCTGTTTGTAGATAGTAGATTGCAAAGTAACTCATCAGCATTGTGAAAAAGTGATATCACTTAAACCACAGCCCCCGAAAATGTCCTTTTGAAACGTTTTAATTTGGAGCGGTCGGCTCAATCTATTGAACATCGGATCCTAAAATCTCTTTTGATCTTACAAGCCGTAGTCTACGGTTTCCGAGGCATCACCCCAGGACCCAGCACAACAAGATGTATCTCAGTGACATGCCGATGGCTCTGACCCCCCCCCACCAGGGACACCTAGATCATCCCTTTGGGCCCCTTCTCTCTCTCTCTCTCTCTCTCTCTCTCTCTCTCTCTCTCTCTCTCTCTCTCTCTCTCCCTCTCTCTCTCTCCAATGAATCTATAGGCACGGTGAGATCCAATGGCTTTTTAAATGAGCTACGTGAAGTCTAGGCTCATTTACACACACACACACACACAGACACACACATCAGGGATGAGCATGAATGTGCGTGTGCGCGTGTGGATCTGTCTCATTGACTTTGGAGAGAAAGTGATGCCGGCAGCGGGTCATTAATGGCTTTATAGCGGATTGTTCTTAATCAACACTGTCTCGCATTTCTAATGGAAAGTATTGTTCCTGCTGGCAGCTTAATCAAACGCTGTTTAAAGTGTGCTGGGGTGTCACATGTGTGTGTGTATGTGTGTGTGTGTGTGTGTGCGGGTGTTTGTGTGTGCGTTTGTCTCCTCTGGCCTAGTAAACATCATGGTGGTAACAGGAGTTTACAGCCCGACCAAATCCTAATCTAATTTAGAGCCCAAAGCTGCACTGTTCAATACTCACTTTCATATAGATCCGCTCTAACGTATGTTTGCAGGTGTGTGTGTGTGTGTGTGTGTGTGTGTGTGTGTGTGTGTGTGTGTGTGTGTGTGTGTGTGTGTGTGTGTGTGTGTGTGTGTGTGTGTGTGTGTGTGTGTGTGTGCTTGTGTGTGTGCGTGTTGTTTGACAGAGAGCGCAAGTGGTAGGACAACTGAAGAAATTGGAGGGGAGAGGGAGAGACTGCAGGGAAATCGATTTTCCAAATGGATTTATCTCCCCCATCGATGAGATTCAGCCGGCTCTACATTGTGTGGCTGACCTGTTTAAAGCCCATTTGTCCTCCTCTCCCCCTCACAACACGTTACATACACGGTACAAGACAATTCCATGAACATGACAACCCCTGCACCCACAAAAACCAAATGTTTAAATAATCTAAAATTCAATGTCTGTACATTTCTCTTTATATGCACAATAACATACATGTTTACATGCATATTTATCTCAATGCTGCTAATATAATGTGCAATGTATATGTCCACTGTCTGTCTTTATATGCTGTGTTTATTGGTGTCTGTCACTATTTGGTTGTATGTTGTGTGGTAAAAATATTACTTGAGAATGCAAATTTGGTCCTGTAATAACTTGTTGTGTGGTCTGATTGACAATAAAGTTCACTTTGACTTTAACTGCATGGCTTCACATTAGGGTCATTGGAAAACCTTCGGCTCAATGAATTCAAATGCCTCTTTTCAAACGACACTACCAGCTCAACTCGCCACGACTTGGTTTGGTTCCAGGCACGTTGTGTTTCCATCTAGAGAAGTATGTCTTCAACGCGGGCGGGTCGTCATAGCACGCATGCGCAAAACTACAGTGATGTACTTATCCATGCGGCACATAAACAGACAGGGCAACACACAGGAGCCGGAATGATTTCAGTGGTGGGGGGTGCCAAATGAGCGTGCATGTAACGAACAGCGCGTGACACCTCATCATCCTAACGCCTCGTTTCCACATACGTATGTTTTTCGTATCCGTCGCTAGTGTTTTGCGTACGGACATGAATTTATTTACGGACAAAAGATGGGGGAGCGTATGATAGTGGTCGTTTATAGGAGACCGGTACTTTGGAACATGAGGATCGACATATACAGAGATAAAAACAAAACCAACCAGACTTGGAAAGAGATCGGTGAGGAGTTTGGCCTGCCAGGTACTTACATGTTTTGTGAAAAACATAAAAACTTTCATACGGTATCTCCGTAAAACGACGGCGAAAGTTAAATTTTTTGAACGCATTGACAAAAAAAAAAAATTCTGTCCGGACATACCGGACAGAAATTTTACGGAGTCTCGGAGGAAAAATGGACATTACGGAGAATCACATAGGAATGAATGGACTTTCGGTCGGAGACGGTTGGATCGCATACGAGAATGTACGTATGTGGAAGAATATACGCACCGGAGCGCCGTGGTGCGCGTTTCACGCGCGTCAATTGCCGCCCCGAGCACCAATAGGAAGCGGCGCGCTGCAGCACCGCTGTGATCCAAATGATGTGTCGTCGCCGCAAAGTAAACACTGAATCATCATAATAACCTTCTTCATGGTCATCATCGTCATCATACTCCTCATCATCGCTCATCATCATTATAGATGCTTTGGATTTGACTGTAGAAACTTTGGTCGTGTTTAATGCAGTGCTTCACACAGAATCAACGCAGCAACAAAGTGTAAATAACAATGGATCCCGTGTTCCTATACTAGGCATTGTGATGGTGGTCCTCTGCGTAGTGCAGTGAAGTCTAGTTAGTAGAGATGCGTGGATGAGCTATAATGTCATCCCGATTTTGAGTTGCGTGTTCCGCGTCCCGACAAAAATATGAAGGTATTATTGTAGCAAAAGTCTTTAGCACCTGTAACTGCAGAATTTGAATGTGTACACTAAAGTCACAGTAAATTTGAAGTCGTATATATTTATTTTGCAAGTGTACTCTAAAGTCACAAATGTGTAACAGTAGGCCTACATTTGTAGTCGTAAATATTTTTTTATACCATTGTAAACACAAAATAGGGTCTACGAGTACGCAAATCTGTGTTACAGGTGCACAAATGCTTTTGCTACAATTATTGCAGCGCAGTTGGTGCAAAACACATTTGCAGACCCGTGTTTCATAATCGGAGAACATGCCCAAAAGGTGTGCATTCGTAAACCCAAATTTGAACTAATGCATCAGAAGTTGCACATCTGTGAACGCTATGTTAATTCAGCATTTTAATGAGCGAGCACAAATCCATTTTACAACTGCTCGAATCTGCTCCTGCAAGTCTCAGCTGTGGGTTTTTTTGCAGGTTGTTTTGCACCACGTCTGGGTGGTAAATGTGTAGCAAAAGTATTCGTATCCGTAGATGCCAGAGCGTCCGTGGGCGGGACAAAATAGTCCCGCCCATAATTTCCTAATCCAATGAAAATCGCCGGCAGGGATGCATTTCTCAAATTACACTGGGACCCACCGCGTGCCAGCCATGGAGCTATAAAGATCGCAGCATACTCAGCGTGGGATACTTTTCTTTCTGGAGAAGTGAAGAGGGCGTCCTACTGAATGGAGGTGGGTATCCTACATTGTGTTAAATTAAATGACTTTGTTCAAGTGAATTCTCCCCAAAGTATTGCATTAACATTTCTGAACTTATGTTATGGCGACCATAAAAATACATAGAAGGACATTTGCGGCATGTTAATGAAATACTTTGTGGGGAATTCACTTGAACTAAGTCATTTAATTTAACATAATGTAGGATACCCACCTCCGTTCAGTAGGACGCCCTCTTCACTTCTCCAGAAAGAAACGTATCCCGCGCTGAGTATGCTGCGATCTTTATAGAGTGGCGAAGTCACGCCCCTTCCGGTAGGGCTCATGGGACCTATGAGATCGAAAAATATGAATGGGTGTCAATGGAGAGAAAATAACTATTTTCTGGTCCCAGTCTTTATATGCCCTGGATTACACATATGTTGTTTGTGGATTTAAATGATAATTTTTCATGCAAAGAAAACTAAAAATGTTCGTGAAGAAGTTTGATAATTTTAGGTTTTATGTGAGGCCGCTTTGTGAACTACAGCTCTTCGCTGCTCTCGACGCATATGATATACGTCACCACACCCGCCCTTGGAACTCGGCACAGAGATGGCGATCTCTCTGCCCCACTTCACCGCTTTTTCCAAGGGGAGGATAAAAGCATCGAAAGAGGTGAAAACCATTATAAGTCGGGGCACGTGCAGAGTTTCAGTTATGCCGATGGGAAGATTGTCGGTCTTCTCCACGCCAGTCGCAGGGAGCGTGACGTCACATACGAGCCGTGTAGTCTTTCTCGTTGTGTTTTCTCTACAGCCTTTATTTGAACAATTGCACAATAAACGGTCGAACTCTTTGCATGAAAAATTATCCTTTAAATCCACAAACAACATATGTGTAATCCAGGGCATATAAAGACTGGGACCAGAAAATAATTATTTTCTCTCCATTGACACCCATTCATATTTTTCGATCTCATAGGTCCCATGAGCTCTACCGGAAGGGGCGTGACTTCGCCACTCTATAGCTCCATGGCTGGCACGCAGTGGGTCCCAGTGTAATTTGAGAAATGCATCCCTGCCGGCGATTTTCATTGGTTTAGGAAATTATGGGCGGGACTATTTTGTCCCGCCCACGGACGCTCTGGCATCTACGGATACGAATACTTTTGCTACACATTTACCACCTAGACGTGGTGCAAAACAACCTGCAAAAAATTAAAATGCTGAATTAACATAGCGTTCATAGATGTGCAACTTCTGATGCATTACTTCAAATTTGGGTTTACGAATGCACACCTTTTGGGCATGTTCTCAGATTATGAAACACGGGTGTGCGAATGTGTTTTGCACCAACTGCGCTGCAATAATTGTAGCAAAAGGATTTATGCACCTGTAACACAGATTTGCGTACTCGTAGACCCTATTTTGTGTTTACAATGGTATAAAAAATATTTACGACTACAATTGTACTGTTACACATTTGTGACTTTAGAGTAGGCCTACACATGCAAAATAAATATATACAACTTCAAATTGACTGTGACTTTAGTGTACGCATTCAAATTCTGCAGTTACAGGTGCTAAAGACTTTTGCTACAATAATACCTTCATACAAAAAGCCTGTCGGCTCGCTAAAATGTCCAACCACTATGAAATGTCCCCTGTTGTCAGCAAACATAGCCAATGTGGTCTTATTATAGCCCGATCATTAACTAAAAACCACAAAGAAAGAATAAAGCATATTATTTCAACGATGTGTGAGAGCTATGCAGCAGGGATGATCGCGCAGTGGAATGCTTATGGAAAACCAGCGGACGAGCGCTGGGCGGAGATTTCAGAAGCAGGGAGATTATAGAAAAATAAAATTTGTCAGTTTGCCGTTTGTCTAGTCAATATGTTAACCTACTTATTATTTAGTTATTTATTTCAACTGCGACCCGCCCGCAATTCCTCCAAGTAGGTTATTACTTTTTTTTCCACGCAATCCACCCGACCCGTGGATTATACGGTGTCCGCGGGTATGACCGCCAACCGCGCATCTCTAATTTACTAGTTAGTTCTTTACTAGTTAGTAAACACTGCCCGTGTGCTCCAGCTGTTCGCGGGATTCCCTCCATGTCAACAATGCATCGTCATGCGATTCCCCCAAATTTCTGGCATGCCACATTTTGTTTTGGGGTTTTCAAACGTCGCAGGCGACAAAATTGCAGATCGCAAGCATGTTCCATTTCAAGACCTCGTCTCGTCGGCGACTTTTCAGAATCATGTTCAACTCGCAAATGTGGCGGCGACGAACGAATCGGGGCAAAATCGGGCTGAAATCCATAAAAATGCAACCACAAAGTTGCAACCACAAAAAAAAAAGAAAACACAAAGTGCTTGCATGATATTGAAGCCTACAGCGATCATTAGTTAACTTGTGTTGCGGTGCCTTATCATTTGTTTACCCATGGGCCATGGCAACGGGATTGCTACCTGCTGTAGTACTCTCATTGACTGAATCGTTGAGAACGTTTTAATAATAATAATAATAATAATAAATAAAATTTATGTAGCGCTTAATATGGTACTCTAAGACGCTTTACATATTGCCTTATCAAAACTATGTAAGACAGACTAGGAATAAAAGAAAAACAGAGGTTAAACATGAAGAATAAGGTGGGAGTTAGGTGGGGAAGGCTAGTGTGAGAAGGTATGTTTTGAGGGCAGATTTGAAAGAAGAGAGGGTTGGAGAGACTTTGATGTGGGAGGGGAGTGAATTCCAAAGGGTGGGGGCAGCAACTGAGAAGGCCCGATCACCCCAAGTCCGTCGCTCAGTCCATGGAACTTGTAACAGGTTGGCAGAATTGGACCTGAGGAATCGGGAGGGGGCGTGGTGATGGAGGAGGTCGGCAAGGTAGGGGGGGGCTAGGCTGTTGAGGGCCTTGTAGGTGATGAGTACGATTTTGTAGTTGATTCTGTGTTTAATTGGAAGCCAATGGAGTTCACGGAGGACAGGTGTGATGTGTTCTCTGGAGCGGGTACCAGTGAGGAGGCGCGCAGCTGAGTTCTGGACATATTGAAGTTTTTTGAGGACTTTGTTGGTGGTGCCGTAGAGAAGACCATTGCAGTAGTCAAGCCTGGATGAAATGAAAGCGTGGATGAGTGTCGCAGCAGCGGTAGTTGACAGGTTGGGGCGGAGGCGGGCGATGTTTCGGAGGTGGAAAAAGGCAGTTTTGGTAATATGGTTAACCTGGGGGAGGAAGGAGAGAGTGGGGTCCAGGATAACTCCAAGATTACGGATTTTGGTGGAGGGGGTGATGGTGGAGCCGTCAATGTTAAGGGTGAAGTTCAGAGTGGAGTGAGTGAGGGTGTCAGGACCAATGATGAGGATTTCGGATTTGTTGGAGTTGAGTTTGAGAAAGCTGTTTTGCATCCAGGTCTTGATGTCAGTCAAACAGTTGGAGAGGGTTGAGAGGGTGGAAGGACTGATGGTTTTGGAGGGGAGGTAAAGCTGTGTGTCATCGGCGTAACAATGGAACCGGAGTCCATGGTGACGAAGGATCTGACCAAGAGGAAGCATGTACAGAATGAAGAGGAGTGGACCAAGCACAGAACCCTGGGGGACACCGTGGATGAGAGGAGTAGTGGCTGATTGACAGTTGTTGATGGCGATGAATTGATGTCTGTCGGAGAGATAGGATCCAAGCCAGGAGAGGGCGGTACCAGTGATGCCAAGGGTGAATTCGAGACGGGGGAGGAGAATGGAGTGATTGATCGTGTCAAAGGCAGCACTGAGGTCAAGGAGGATGAGGATATTTAGGGAGCCAGTGTCAGAGGATAGCAGAAGGTCATTGGTCACTTTGAGGAGGGCAGTTTCTGTACTGTGTTTGGAGCAGAAACCGGATTGGAAGAGTTCAAAGAGGTCGTTGGTGTCAAGGTAGGTGATGAGTTGTTTGGCAACAACACGTTCCAGGATTTTAGACAGAAAAGGTAGATTGGAGATGGGGCGGTAGTTGTTAGGGGAATCAGGATCCAGGCCGGGTTTCTTTAGTACGGGGGTGACTGATGCAAGCTTTAGGGAGGAGGGGACATGGCCGGAGGATAGAGAGGAGTTTACAGTGTTAGTGATGAGGGTGGAGAGAATGGGGAGACAGGCCTTTAGAAGTGTGGTGGGGAGCGGGTCCAGGTTGCAGGTTGTTGATTTCATGGTTGAGACTATGGAGGAAAGATCAGAGGAGGTGATGGTAGCAAATGTGGAGAAGGACCGGTGGTTAGGGGGGATCCGGTTTGGGACGTAGGGCGGGGTCGATGGTCAACTGGCTGTGGATTGTGCTGATTTTATCATTGAAGAAGGATAGGAAGTTATTTTAGACTCAATCAGTATAAGGTCGCGGGGAGACGGAGATCTGTTCGTTTGTATTGTAACAATATTAGGCCAAAACATTACAAAGAAACTAAATAGTTCATCAATACAGGCAAAATAAATAATTATTATAAAAAAAAATATATATACGAAAAGTGGGGTGGCCAATGGCCCCGCGGCCTCATAGGTTCCGTCGCCTGTGCTCGGAGGTCGTGCTCATCATGACTCGTCCAGTCGCGTCACTCTCTGGCCAATCAGTGGCCAGCAGGCTGTTTACGTCACAGAAAAGTATCAGATCAGCTCTCTTGGACCCTCCACGGAGGTGAGACTAAAAAAGTACCAGGTACTAGGTACCAGGTTCCTCGTTTCGGGGATCGAAACGCAAGAAAAGGCGGGTTAAGTCGAGACGAGTTGAGCTGGTACTGTCAGTGGAAAAGGGCCTTAAGTAAGAAATGTAAAACAGCGTTACCGCTGACAAGTTTTGTGCGAGTGTGAAGCGCCTGCAGGAGGTCTTCTCTATTCTCTCTATCAGAGACAGTGGCAGTGGTGAGCAGTTGTTGACCTGGTTAACATAAATACACACTCCAATGGAGTGTGTATCCATAGGAGGAACCTCATGCGTGTAGCCCCCGCATCACCCACTGAAGGCTGTCGGGATCTGCATATGGGGTCATCGTGATTTCTGCTTGGTTTTTGAACAGACATATATCAGGCCCTTCTGCAGGGCAAACTGCGGCTGCTGACTGCGCTCATGCTTTTGCATACTTGGCATAAAATTAACGATACACAGTATCTTCACTCTGGAGGAGATGTAAGAGGAGTCTGTGTGAACTTTTAACAGCTCCGTCAAAGTTAAAGCTGTTCTGCTTTTTGCTCAAAGTCATAAGTAGGATTTAATTGGAATTTTTAAATGTTCTAAAGTCAGAGGTTGTCGGTGTTGTTTGTCTTGATAGTGCAGTATGGGTTATGTTTTATTTTGGACCGTTTTTTAACAGCTACATCTGCCTGTTTCAGAGACAGTAGTTTCAGAGAGGGGTTGGTAGCACTAACATTAATCTGTAACACTACATTAATCCCCCTTGCTAACACCTGCCCATTTTTTTAAGTGAGTAATGGCTCCATGGGGATTAACGATGTGTAATTTAATGTGACACCATAAAACTCCAAAACCAACAACACGTATTTAAGAGTGAGCTTAGCAACAGTCCATTAGCCATGCTATAGCCGCCCACTCCTCCCCACGCTGGGAGACGGCTCTGTTCAACCAGCACGGAATTGCCCCCCACAGGACCACCGGCCTCCTCCACACTCTGACTGCCTTATCGGCCCTAGCAGCCTTTAGTTCCTCCGTCCAGACCTTTGCTCTGGATTCAACCCTCTGCCTGGGCCGGTGATAAAGCTTTGACACGCAACTACCTCTCTGTCGCCGGGAGAGCTCTCTGGAAGTTGCACTACATGGCCAGTGGGAGGGGGGTAGGTCCCAACAAGAATCCCATCGCCTACTCAAAGTACCCCCACTACTAACTCAGCCATATAGTTTATAAATATACATAATATAGTCACTGAAACTGAAATCAGCTTACAGTGCAGCAGCTGTGGTTGTAACGTTGGCTGCAGACGATAGACAGGCTGTAGACTGACAATACGCTCGCTATCCCACTACGACTCCATATCTTGGATTTGAAAGTCTCTCCAATTAAATATGAAATGTGATCATTACGTGAAGTATACTATTACTATTATCACCTTAAAAATGTAGCAAGACTTAGAGGGCTCATGTCCACCCAAGACTTACAAAAATGTGTACATGCCTTTATCACTAGTAAGCTTGATTACTGCAATGGTCTCCTTACAGGTCTCCCAAAACAAACTCTGAGGAAGCTTCAGCTTGTATAGAATGCTGCTGCTAGAGTTCTAACAAAGACCAAAAAATTTGATCATATTACACCAATTCTGAAATCGTTACATTGGCTTCCTGTAGGTCAGAGAATTTATTTTAAAATCATGTTGCTAACCTATAAATCCCTACATGGTTTAGGCCCAAAATATTTAACTGATATGCTTCCACTACATCAGCCTTCTAGACCACTAAGATCCTCTGAGACCAATCTGTTAATTATCCCCAGAGTAAACACAAAACATGGGAAAGCAGGATTTAGTTACTATGCAACAAATAGCTGGAATAAACTCCCAGAGGATTTAAGACTTGCCCCATCTCTGAGTATCTTCGAAATACCACGCCATCTGAAAACCGTAGACACTTTGTTAGGGTCGCTAGATGTGTCCAATCAGCATGTCTGTGTGTGTGTGGGGAGGGAAGGGGGGAACAGTCTCCAATCAATGCGCTGGGTGACCGCGTTGTGCTCTTTCTGTTCCCTTCTCCTGCGGCCATGTCTATGTTTGATGTCGGCCGCATGGCACAAATTGGTAATCAGGTGGGCATGGAGGCTGGGCCCTAGTAGCAGGAGAACCCTGACTCCAATTGGATCCTGTCTCTCTGATGGTGCTCTCTCTCTCTCTCTCTTTCTCGCTCGCTCTCTCTCTCTCGTGATGTTGCCCTCTCTCGTCCCTTCATTTCTTTCGCTCGCTTCGAAGGTGTTTGAGCTCAATGCCGGCAGGTGCACCTGACAAAACCTATTAGGATCTCAATTATGCTTTCTCGCTCTCTCTCTCTCTCTCTCTCTCTCTCTCTCTCTCTCTCTCTCTCTCTCTCTCTCTCTCTCTCTCTCTCTCTCTCTCTCTCTCTCTCTTTCTCTCACTATTTTTCTCCCTCTCTCTCTACCTCTCTCTTCCTCCCTATCTTTCCCTCTTCCTCTCTCTACCCTACACTTTTTAAGGGCCCTTCCTCTCTCTCCCTCCCTCTCTTCCGCCCTCTCTCTCTCCCTCTCCCTCCCTCTACCCTTCTCTTCTTATCATGGCCTGTCTGGGGCCCGTCCTCTTTCTGTTCCTTTCCTACGCGTTGCTTTGTGTGTGGCCATCACCGCCGGTGGATTGACTATCTGTCTCCCCTCCATCCTCACCCTGACCTCCTCTCTTCATCCGCCCTCCCCCACCTCTCCCCAGGAGGACGGCCGCTTTCCTCTTCATTAGAGGGGGATGAGCCGCGGAGATGGACTGAAGGAGGAGGAGGCGGAGGAGGAGGAGGTGATGAAGTCAATAACGGACATGAGAAAAGGGGAAATAGACTCACAGTGAGAGGGAGAGGGAGGCGGTTGCTTTGTTAGGTCCCTCGTCCTCGCATAGCGATACGGTGAAGCCTCAAACTTAGGATATTGACACCATTTCTGAAGCTGTACATGAATTTAATGAAAAATGTACATCCCGTTGCCCCACATAATCCAATATTACGAATTATTTGGGCATCACAACACAGATGGAAGTCTAAGGTTTCAAGAATAATTTGTGTGACAAACAATTGTCTGTTTCATTGAGGACGTCGCCAATACATTGTATTTGCAACGAAAGTATAAACAGCATATTTTCAGGCTTCCAATTTATTTGCTTGATGAGATCCAGAATGATCTGCCATTGATTCATCCATTCACATAGCTCTCCCTGAATCTCCTTACCACCGCAAATACTGTTTCGTTGACCTACGAAGGACAAGCTTATCTTTTTTTGTGTCAGTATATTACGGTGACCATTTTCCCTCTAATTTATTCTGATCCAATTATCTTCCAGTGTCGTAGCCATCGTTGTCTGTTATTCAATTCCATGGAATGGTTCAACGATGTGACCAGAAGCATCCACAGTATTGACCTGCGCGGTATTGTCGCACGCGGCCGTTGAAGTCCTCTTGTTAGGAGCTGTATAGGTTGAGGGTAGATTCACACTGAATATCTTTTATCGAGTCAGTAGCATGGGCCTTCTTTTCACGCGGAAACAACAACGTCTGCAATAGTCCTTTGGGCTATTTGGACTAGTGTCTAAGTGTCCCTGAGCAAGGCACCTCACCCTCACTGCTCCCGACAAGCTGGCTGTCACAGTGAGTGGTTGACACTGGCGTCAATGTGTGAATGTGTGTATGAATGGTTGAATGTTAGTCAATATTGTAAAGTGCTTTGAGTGGCTGCTGGTTAGAAAAGTGCTGTATAAATGCAGTCTATTTACCATTTACCATTCTTATGGTGGAAGTCGGCTAACCCAGACTTTGGAATACTTTGGAGTTGAGAGACAAGCGATACAGTGCCGAATGGCAAAAATTCGGGATTTGTATCTGAGGCACTGAGGGTCTGATCTATGTTGACTGAGTTTGGTGATAGTCACGCACATCACGTTTGGATGCGTTCTTTAGCCTTTGGCCTCAGAGGCATTGCTTCAATGCTATTCGAGCTATTCTAATGCTATTCTGCACACCAATGATCAAAGATGATCAAACATACCGCATGACCCGATCACCTTGACTACGGAATTTGACTTGGATGCATGTACGTGTTGGACGTGGTCTGTCAGTATAGCTTCTCAACTGCCTTTCTTTTCCCCTTCTTTTAACTGATCTTACCAATACCTCCCCCCAATGCAGACATTTTTAAGTCACAAACACACTAAGTGTGTGTGTAGTGTGTCTGTGCGTATACACACACATATATATATATATATATATATATATATATATATATATATATATATATATGTATGTACCACTGGAGGTTTCTCCATTGAGGAGAGGGAGGAAGATCCTCCCTAACATTGTTGAGAATAAAAAAATTTAGATTGCCCGGACTACTGTAATGAATTAATGCCCTTAAATATGACTACTTTAATGCCTTTGAATACATAATGTTTGTTTCCCTGGGTAAAGGGACATTAGCTCCCCCTATCGTCTATTGACAATTACTTCAGGGAGGAAGGTCCTCCCTCAACCTCCGTTGACTCCCATTCATTTCCCCAAAAGTACTGGCGGCCGGTGAATAACATGGGTTTCAATGGGAGAGAGGAGGAAAGTCCTCCTCTGAGTGGGTGTGACCTTAAGGCGTCTGATTTGCGTCTGATTCGCCCAAAAATCAATTCGGTCTGCGCTATGAACCAATAAGTAGGATCCCTGGCTGGTGTGCAGTGTTGCCATTGGGCAGATTTCCCCCCCAATTGGGCTACTTTTAACCATGTTAGGCTGGGGCGGTAAATCTGCCCAATCTGGCAACGCTGTCGATAACAAACCCACTCTGCCTGCAGTGCCGTTCAGTCTAAGAGACGCAAAGCAGGTGAAATCATCTGAAGGATAACGAGATTCTAACATTTGCGAATAAAGTGTACACTGGAAACATTGGAAACAGAGGACATTGTTCATGTTTAATTACAAAGCATTCCATTCATTGAGTTACAGTGTTAAGTAAGCGACCAAAGAAAAAAATCAAGATCACCAAAGGTAATGGCAACGTCAGTATTGTGGGTGCTACATGGTTTGCTAGGTACTCATGGCTTACTGGTAGCATTACTAGCAATCAACTGTATTGCTGGCCCTGTTTGCTAATGAATAATGGCAAATCTCCAACGTGGGCTGTTCATGGTTTCACTGATGTCAAAAATCTTTATAGGGCAACCAAACGCCACGACAAGTGTCAAGTTCACGTTGGTGCTGCTATGCGACATTCCTTGCTAGGCACCATGCCTATAGACAACCCAGTCGCCAAGAAAAAACGTTGACGGTGTACGTTTCCATGAACACTGGATACGTAGCATTTCAACGTAAAAAATAGCGTGTTATACCTACAGTATCCACGCGTGCCGCTGTGGAGGCGGGTTTCGGGGTTTGGGTTTCACGGCTTTCGTGGCAAATTGTGGACACGATTGTTTAGGGGGGGGAGGTAGACTGTTGTTGACCGGGGGGGGGGGGGGGGGGGGAGACACGTTTGTTGAGGGGGACGACGACGACACGATTGTAGGGGGGGGAGGTAGACTGTTGTTGACCGGGGGGGGGGGGGGGGGGAGACACGTTTGTTGAGGGGGACGACGACGACACGATTGTAGGGGGGGGGGCGACACGTGTTTGTTGAGGGGGGGGGGGAGACACGTTTGTAGGGGAGGGGGCACGCTCGACAACGAGAGTTGGTTTTTATTGAACGGTCGACAACGAGAGTTGGTTTTTATTGAACGAGACTTCAACACGGAACAGCTGCACGAAACGATGGTCACGTCACTCTCGGTGACGGTGTCGACAACAATGAACACACGAACAATGTTAATAGAACAACACACAACCACATAACATCCCGAACCCATTAACCCCACTTAATCCTAACAACAAAACAAGTTAACAAAAGCCCCTTTTGTCAACTGACAACCCCAATTCCCAGAATCCCCCGCGGCTCCGGAACACGGCGTAGCCTATCTTTATTATCTGAATGGGAAATGCAATATTTTAGGAGAGATACACCATTAAACGCGTTTCTAATGACATTTCTAGCAAGAAATGTACATTTTCCTTACATAATCTTCAGTCAGTGAATGTGTATGACCTTTATTAATCTTTATTATCTGAATGGGAAATGCAATATTTTAGGACCGATTCACCGTTAATGCCCTGTTTACACCTACCCGATAGTGGGCCCCGATGGTGCCCGATGGCTAAATCAGCAGCTATCGTTATAACATCGGCAAATAGCGTGGTTGCATCGGGAAACACCGTTACTCTTCCCGGGAACATCGTTAGACAACGGGAAGAAACGGGAAGAAATGCTCAATGATCGGGCAACAACGGGCAACATCGGCAAAGAACGAACATGTTTGTTAATTTTGGGTCTATCGGGGTAGAATCGGTTACCAGGTGTTGCTATGGGCTAATCGGCTATAATTGGGAATAGAACGGGAGTACAACGTAAGACATCGCAAATCGTTCGGGAATTTTCCTGGGCACATCGGCTATATTCGTTAATCTTCCGCGCTTTATCGTGTTTTATCGTCTTTATATCGGCAACCTCAACACACGAAAGACCCTCGAGAACCCTAGACAAATAACGATTGTGAGTGACCAGATTGTGTTAAGGAAGACCCTCAATCTGCCACTTGGGTATAAATAGGGGGTGATGGATTGATGTCCTACTTTTATAATTACAGGGTACTTCGCCCATTTAGAACCGGCGTTCTATTATTATAAAATCGCTATTGTAATATAAATAAATATACAAATAAATATCAGTCTAAACCAGTCTCCCCTTTGCCTTCTCCCGAAATGACGCCAAATGACGCCAAACGCGTCATTTGACGTGTTTGGCGTCATTCGAAATGACGTCAAATGACGCCAAACGCACTTCGGGTGTCTTCCCTGGCATACATCGTTATGTTATCGTTATAACATCGGGTATGTGTAAATGCTACCCCGATAAATTGACCCGATCATACATTTTTAGCCCGATGTCACCCGAATCACCCCGACTTCCACATCGGTGGTCCATCGGCCATTAGCGGCCATTAGCGGCCATTAGCGGGATGGTGTAAACGGGGCATAAACGTGTTTCTAATAACATTTCTAGCAAGAAATATACTTTTTACTTGCATAATCTTCAGTCAGTGATTGTGTCTGATCTTTAGTTTTATAGTTATTAGGATTTGATCGGCTCGCTCGCATGTTTCAACGACGTCAGGTTGTTAGGAATAGGGACGGTGCTTTCGCTAAACTAGCAGCTCACGTGCTTCCTGCGTTTGTGTTATTAAACTGTTACTTTATGTAACATTTAATGATATCATCTTGTTAGAAACACGTATATCTGAGAGCCAACCCAGTCGCCAAAAGCATACGTTGACAGTGTACGTTTCGTGAACACTGGATTACGTCGCATTTCAACATAAAATAGCGTGTTATACACACACGCACGCACACACACACAAGCACACACACGCACACGCACGCACAGACACACACAGACACAGACACACACACACACACACACACACACACACACACACACACACACACACACACACACACACACACACACACACACACACACACACACACACGCACACAGTGCATTTCGCTGCTAAAACGTCAACAAAAAAATATTCCCTCAAATATTATTACTAAAGAACCGTTTTCCAAAGAACGAAATGTAAACCAATGCATTCTGAATGGGAGTGTTTCTCCGATTTTTCCATGCTACACAGAACGAAATGTAAACCCATGCAAATAAAGACTTCATGGTCATAATAATTTAAATATCATTAATCTCCTGAGTGTGTTGGGTGGTATTCTATTTTTTTCAACGGGGCTGCATCCAGTCACTTGACCGTCATGGTTGCGATGGTGGTTGCTATCGACCGCCCCCTCTAATCCTTACATGGCTCTAAAAACCACGCGGCAAAGGAGCTGCCGTAAATTGTGTTGTTTTTGTCGTAAACTGGGGTCCGACGGTTAAAAAATAGACAGATATTCCGAGGTATCCTTAAAAGGCAGCTTGGATGTTTTTATTTTCTGCAGTTTAGACTTCTTCTATAACCTATTTTTGAAAGCAAAACACCAAGTTCATTGATTTAACAAGGCAGGGTTATTTGAAACAATTTATTCAATAAATATTTGTGAGAGGTCATTCCTTCTCCTGAGTTTGCTTCCTATTTATGTCTAGTGTACACCCCTACTGTCCAAAAGCATCCCCTCCCCATATGGATTTGGAGAGTTGTTGCCACGTCCCAGTGGTGGAAGTATCATATAATATGAAAGAGGGCATTCAATTATGCTACAATGATCAATTAGGAGGCCGAAGCCCTAAAGGAAGTGATGCAATAGGTGACTGAGGCGAGAACATTTAAGTAAACTGTACCTTGGGGTCTCTTATATATCAAAGGGGGTTTCAAAGGACGCATATACGCTTCAACCTGTGGCTCCAGCCCTACAGGAAATGACTCAGCAAGTGCTCCATCTCGTTGCACCTGCACCCAGCGGCTCGCTTGCAAGATTTTGGCCTGAAGTTCTTCCCAGACCTAACAGTCCAACATGCATATCTGAGAATCAGGCCTCTCTTCAATAATGACAAAATGTTATGAGAGAAATACAGATTCACTTTTTGTTATCTCATAAGCGGCGTGGTGCCGGCTCCTTTTGACCTTTTGACCCCAGACTTCAAAGACGTGGCCACAGGCCAGCTGTGTCTACACACATTAAGCCACAAATGTACACCTCCATCCCGCAAAAAATGGGGCCTAGAAACTAACCTCTGTCTTATGTACAGTGACTGTACTGTTGGAGGTCACGCCCCTTTTCCGGCCTTTTCGAGATAGCTAGGGATGCTAAAATGTTTACACACATTTCCCGGGGCCCCGAGAACGACATATCCAAGATTTGTAGTTCTAGCCCATAGAGAAAAAAAGTTTTCCCAAATGGACTGTCATTTGGACAAAGCCCCTTCAGAAGTGTTGCCTGCGAGACCTAATGGTTCAGAATGTGGTGGAAAAACGGGAAGGTCCTACCGCCCTGAAATTTGAATACCATATTCTAGGGCCTAACTGGGACCCCCGCACCGAAACTTGGCCCGGTCGGACCCCGAGTGCAGGAAGGGGGGGCCTGGACTTTCATAATCTTCGCTCGGTGAATGTAAAGGATGTTTGGTCGGATGTTATGACGAAGAATCATAATGTGAATCATAATGTGAATGGGAATATTCTATTAATGTCTTGATATCATCTT